>NC_056741.1:296055346-296125346 GCF_019279795.1 Protopterus annectens | reverse complement strand
TGACTTCATATTCCTGACTAAGGATATGTTGCAGGCTATCCTGTAACACCAGCAACTTGCTCAGTGTATGACAACAGTATTTCACATATGGGCCTGTGTTCTGGCCTCTGTCCTCCATCTACTTACCAGGTTTTGTCCATATGACATGCAGTAAGGGGTTGTTATGTAGTGGTCTGTGTTTATGTCATGCTGCCATTCCTGCCATCATTCCAGTGCTGTTGTGGCCCCCAAACATATTGTGGGGTAGGGTCCATGTATATGTGGGCTTCATCTGCACAAAACATGTGTGCCCTTCTGCAGTCCAGGGGACAGTGTATGTAACAGTGTTATATGCCCCTGTAAGTAAGTCAATGAGGGGGGTGTGCACCATAAATAGCCTAGGCTGTTACAACATGTGAGGATATCAGTAGTAAGCTTCCTTAAGATATATGGCTGTACATTACCATACATTTCACCTTGGAAACATTGCTGGCCTACTGCTTACTGCCATCCAGACTGTTCTGTTTGTCGGTGTGATTATGATGTTTTCAGTTAAGCATTGTTATGTAACAGATACAGCCCATTGTGTCAACTTAAGTCTTTTACCCTCTAGGGATTGAGTACAAAGTGTAGTTAGAGGCTGCTGGACTATACATCTGCATTACTTACTGTTGATTGATTGTTATCCTGTGGCCCATTCTGTCTTTACTGTTGTACTTCAAACAGAATCCACAGGTACCACCAAGGATCGAATACCAGCAGTTTTCTTTGACAACACAGCTTTAATGAAAATGAACAAAAAACACATACACTCCAGTCATTAACGTCTCTATCTACTATGTTTTCATTTGCAAGTTACTTCATCAGATGCGGGTAGACTTGTGAACCATTCCTTTTATACACCCTCTACTTGGTGAATTGAGTTATTTACCCAATAAAATAAGAATGCTAATTGGCAATTAATACAGAATGCAATAAATATAAGGTGATTGTATGCATATACAACCTTCTCTGAATGAGAAGTACATATACCATAGGTTCATAGGTAGGTACTAGGCTATCGGCCCAAGGGCCTACGTAAGCCTAGCCAACAAGGTTCCTTGGCTTACACCATCCAAGAAAGTTATTTTCCTGTGCCACTGTTGAGCAGAGACACAGAAGTGATCCCCGGGGTGTATTTCCTATTTCCCATCCACTCATCAAGATTTTTCTTGAAGAGTGCTAATGAAGAACTTTGCTTGACATAGATGGGTAGCCTGTTCCAGAGTATGGGAAGTCTCTGGGACAGGAATCTATCCCTCCAGCATGTCCTGTTTATTGTGGTGACAAGGTTTAGGTCCCTAGAGCGTGTAGCTCAGAGGGATTGTGATTTCTTTAGGTGTACCATGTCCAACAGCTCTGGGTTTGACATAGCTTTATATGTTAGATGATACATTCCATGGCCTTGCAGACCAGGGTCGTCAGGCTAATAGGTCAATAGTTCCCGGGATCAGTGGTGGCTCTCCCTTTGTGGAGTGGGATAACTGTTGCTGTGTATCATTCAGTGGGCACAAAGCCTGATGCGAGGATATTATTGAACATGGTGCTTAAGTGGAGAGCCAGTTCGTTCTGACGTTCATGTTGCTGTCCGGTCCCATAAATGCTGTGTTTTTGGCTTTAGAGAGTGCAGCTTTTACATGCATAGTTGTGATTACAGGGACTCTGCATTCTTCCTGTATAGATATGAGCCCTTTAAGGGTGGGGAGGCGGTAAAGTTAGCACTGAACCTATCTGCCAGGATGTTGGCAATATCAGTTAGTTTTGTAATTTTCGTGCCTTTGTGCTGTAACTCAGAGCAGATCTGGGTATTGCCATTGAGATTCTTGACATAGCTATAGAATGCTTTATGGTTGTCCTTAGAATTAGTGGCGATTTTGTTTTAATAGCTAGCTTTGGAGGATCTTATAAGGGATCTCATCTTTTTACTGAGGCTGACTAGGGATCTCCTCCACTCATGGGATTTTACTCTCTTTTGCAACAGTTTCTTCCTTCTGTTGTACAGTTTGTTCATGGCAGGGGACCACCAGATTGGCTTCTTTTTTTTTTTGGAGGATAGCGTCTTGGTTCAGTTTGGGATAGCACAATCCATGTGCTTGTGTAAGTGCTTATAGAGTGCATTTGTGTAGGATTCAGCAGTTGTAACTGTATTGTCCATCTCCATGGATGTCATGAAGTTCACCACTTCTGTCTTAAGAAGCATGAAGTTGGCTTTGGAGAAATTTTTTACCGTGGATTCCTTAATGGGGGGTGGGAGCGGGATGTGGATATCAAGGGTGATTTTCTTATAGTCGGCTCGGACCAACGGTGTGGAACACCGGTCATTCATGTTGATAATGACTAGGTTTAGGAAATTGTTGCCCCTGGTGGGGGTGTGTGGATAAGTTGTTCCAGGACACTGGAGTTTATGAATTCCAAAAAGCTAAGGTACATGAGTAGTTTTCCCAGTTAATGGTGGGGTAGTTGAAGTTGCCCATTATTAGGGTGTTTGGTTGAACCCTAATATTTTCCAGTACATCAAGAAAAGAGGAGTGGGAATCCTATGGCATGGTGGGGGATCTATATCAAACTACAATTTGGATTGCAGTTTTGCCCAGAGTTAGTTGCACTTGTATAACCTCGGATGCATTATGCTGAGCAACTAGCGTGGAGGTGTGGATATCCTTAATGAATATGGACACACCTCCACCTTTGGTGTTTTGGTCCAGGTTACATGGCTGAAAAGTGTGGTATGAGGTATAGCCTGGTAGTGCAGGGGAGCTCTCTGGAGCCTTGAACCAGGTCTCAGTCACTGCACAGATATCAATGTTCTCCATTTTAAGGAGTGCCTCGAGTGAGTGCATTTTGAGATTTAGACTTCTAGCATTGAGTAGCATTACCCTCAGTTTTTGCTTGCCTGTTCCTGTTACGGTGGTGAATTTGTTATTTGAACCTTGCCTAAAAAAGGCACTATAGGGGCAGCAAGAGCCTTAGCCAGTATCTGGAATCCCAGAGGCAACTGGTGCAAGCCATCTGTGGCAAAGCATTGTGGTCTATCGACCATGTCATCCCAAGCAGACAGATACTGGATCCCCTTAGAATGACACCAGAAGCTTAGCCAATTGTTGAAGTCAATCATTTTGTCCTTGTACTGCAGATTCATTCAGGGCGATGGCAGAATGCTACTAATGGCTAGGGTCATACCTGCCTGGGCTACAAGATCGGAGAGCTCTTCCATGTCTCTTTTCATGTAGTCCAGGGAGTTACATCTCAGGTCATTCACACCAACATGGACAATGACAGAGTCATATTTGTACTTGTTGCGGATTGACTTGAGTGCATGGGTTATGTGGCAGATCCTGGCACCTGACAGGCAGCTGACAGTAACCTTCTCCTTCTTTAGCCTGGTGAGTGGGACATCAGTGTGCCTAACTATAGAGTCACCTATGACTAGTGTGTTGGGCATGTTGTTTTGCCTTATTGGCTGTGGTTGAGTGGCACACTGAGTCTGTGGGCTATGTGTCATTTGGGTTGTGTTGGAGGATGGAGGTTGCTTGCGTTTCTGCTTTGGAGTACTCTTTTGCTTGAGCAGATTATTATTGAGAGCCTCTGTGAATGCTTTTGTGTTTCTGTGTGTAGATATTGGTGGTGTTGGTTTAGTTGGACTATGTGATGAGTGTGGTGTGGTGCAAGTGTTTACCTTCTCCTCTTGACTGTCAAGTTCAGACTTGGTTGGAGAGAGCTTTACCTCCAGTTTGGCTAGATAAGTGCATCTCTCACAGTGTTGGGTGGTAGGAGGAGAGGGTTGTCTGTATACATGAGGCAATTGCTACATTGCCTCAAGATGCCCAGATTCATCAGATAGACAGGAGAGAACACTGGGAGCTGACCCTTGGACATGTCTGAATAAAAAAATATTTTTCTCTATACAAGTGAGGAAAGTGAGTATAAGAGCTGTTTTTCTCTAAGCAAGTGAGGAAAGTAAGTACAGAAACTGTTTTCCTCTAGGTAAAGAGGAAGGTTGAGTGATTTAGTAATCTGTAGCTTATTTGGTGCTAGCAACAAGTTCTGAGCAAGTGCTGAGCACAAATAAGCAAATTCAAGTGCTAAAACTAGGAATCTGTACCTGGATCTTGTGGTTGATAGGCTACCTAGGGCTTACCACTCCCACTGATAAGCTAGAATGCTTCTCTCCAACACAGAAAGGCATGGGGGGCTCAGAAGCTTACAAACAGTCCTGGGTACAGCAAATCTGTATCTGAACTAGACTAGTTACAGGTAAGGTGGAAAACGAGCACAAACGCAGGCTTTTAAACCAGAAGGTTGAAAGAGATGGAAAATCTGCCCAAACAGCCAATAAACTACAATTTCTGGGCCAGAAACCACTCTTGTGGTAGATATGTTACCTAGTGCTTACCACTCCCACTGATAAGCTAGAAGGCTTCCCTCCAACACAGAAAGGCTTGGGGGGCTCAGAAGCTTACAAACAGTCCTGGATTCAGCAAATCTGTATCTGGACTAGACTAGTTACAGGAAAGATGGGAAACAAGAGCAAATGCAGGCGCAAATGCAGGCTTTTAAACCAGAAAGTTGAAAGAGATGGAAAAACTGCCCAAATGGCCAATAAATTAAAATTTCTGGGCCAAAAACCACTCTTGTAGTAGATAGGCTACCTAGTGCTTACCACTCCCACTGATAAGCTAGAAGGCTTCCTTCCAACACAGAAAGGCTTTAGGGGCTCAGACGTGTACAAACAGTCCTGGATACAGCAAATCTGTATCTGGACTAGACTAGCTACAGGAAAGGCAGGAAACAAGCTTAGAAAAACATTTTTTTGGTAAGTTGAAAAGGAGAAAGGAGAAACAGAAGATAATTCAAAATTAAGGACCTAAGTGGCTTGCCCTTCACAAATGTTCTCTTTGTATTAGGTAGAATGAGCTAGTGACACTAGACTGGAATAGACCTGGGATAGAGCTGAACAGATGGGACTTGTAGAAGTGTCTGAAGTCAAAATATGATCTCACTGTACTTGGTTGAGTGAGCAAATGAGACCCAGGAGGAGTGTTCAAACACAAACTTACAGGAGGGGCAGGCAATTCCAAAGCCAAAAAGATTAATAGGTTCGTACTAGGCTAATTGCCCTTGTAAGCCATTTTATGCCTAGCCAATTATCCCTTGTGAGACTCAAACCCTGCACCTTATGTTTGTAAGGCAAACACCTTAACCATTAGGCCACCCTCCCAACCTCTTAATATTTTCTTAATACCAGAACAAGAACAGTGAGGGTGGGCAGGAAGCTAACTGCATAGACAGAGAACTCAATGGCCATTACAACAGCATACAGGTACATTGATGGCAGCATGCCACCAATGTCGGAGTATTTCAACATGGCAAATACAAAGAAACAAATTTAAATATTTATCAAACAATAGGACATATGTCCCAACAGTAGATTTGATGGGGCACATACCGATTGAGTTGTGTATTTAGTTTATTGTTGCAGATATGGTGAGGGAGGGTATGTCAATCAACAACTAGTATATTCCTGTAGTTCTCATTAATTTCCTAGTCAGTGCTGTAATCTGTACCTTACAAGTATTAGTACACTACCCTATGGCCTTAGTTTGGACAGTGGTATGGATGTAGACAACTATATACATGAACTGAGTTTTAACTGCAGTATACACCTCTTACCTGGTATACCTGTGGAGGTATTGTTTGTTAACACTAACTAACTGTTTCAATACATATTCCCAGATTCCAGGTTGATGTTATGCACATACCTGTCCATCTCTTATTGCATACACTCTGGGCATGTCTTGACCACATGCAGGTTAACCGGGACATATTTTGACTATTGCCCTCTTAAACCTTTGGTGAGTTGTACAATGAAAGGTTTGTTTTCACTGACATTTAGGTTCATAGGCTGGTACTAGGCTATTGGCCCTAGGGCCTATACAAGCCTAGCCATAGTTCCCTGGCTATTTCTTCTCACACATATTTTCCAAATAAGTACAGGCCTGCCAGTCAGTTATATGACATGAAATGCTGCCTACATGTCAGAAATTACCACATGATATGCTAGGGGGACAGGGTAACAGGCAGCAGATATGGGCTGATTAACTGGACATTCTGGACAAGTCTGCACACTTGTGGGGTATGATTCCACATAAACCTTAATATCACTCCCAGGATTCGAACCATGGCTGTCTGCTAAAAATGAAACATTGTCCATCACAGTTGAGTGTGCTGTATAGATATTGCCATGTATCTCTTCTCTGATTTCTATCAATGTCTCCTGTTGTTTTACAATCTGACATTGTAATTACAACACTCTTATACAGGATTTCCTAGACAGTTTTATTATGTAGCACAGTGTGTGTGACAGTGATGAGTAATACCTTATTATTCAGAGCAACTGCAACACTAACAATGCCATACAATACCAGAGTAAACAGTACCAGTCCAGGATTTCAATCCTTTATTTCTAGGCACAGTTTTCATATCTGACAGACCTGTGGGAGCAATGTTTGTTAGCACTACCTGAATGTTGCCACACATATTACCAGATTCCACATTAGTATTATGCACATACGTCTCTCTCTGTTACTGCACACACTCTGGTCATAGCTTCACAACATGGGGGTGGAGATGGGACACACTTGGCTTATTACTCTCATAACATTTTGGGGAGTTGCTAGAGTGACAGATTTGTTCTTATAGATGTCTGACAATCAGTTGTATTTCATTATTTGCTGCCTAAATGTCTGGGATCATCCCATTGATTTGCCAGGGGGGCAGGGTGACAGGCAGCTGAGATGGGCCAATTAACCTGACATTCTGGACATATCTGTACAGTTGTGGAGTATGATTCGGCATACACCTTACTACCACTCCCAGGATCCGAACCATGGCCGTGCATTTGCTAAAAATACAACAGTACACATCTCAGTTGAGTGTGCTATTTGGATTATGTTGTTGATCTGTTTTCTAAGCCTCTCTCAGTTGTACAGTATGACCTCTTGTGATTACAACAGTCATATACAGACATTCCTACACATTTTATTTATGTATCACAGCGTGGGTAACAGTGCTTAATACAACAGTAATATTAAGAGATTGCAACTCCACATTAACATATGATACCAGAGTAAACACATGCAGTCCAGCAGTTAGACCTTTATTGTCAGGCTGTTTTCCTTTTATTTACGTACAACCTATATGAGACTCTTCCTGCCATATTTTCTGGTGTATGCAGTACATGCCTTAAACAATAAAGGTTTTATACAGGAAATTAACTTACTACTACTTTTAGATTTATTTCCTATGACAGTACATACAAGAGTATTACTAACCTACCTTGCGACGCAACTGCTGCAATCTACAGGCATGGGCTTTCTGGTTCGCAGCACACTCATCTGCAACTGTCAAAGACATAAGAGGAATATTTAGCCATACCTATCAATAATATACATGAGCTGGCAATTATTAAACAGGTAGTGGACTGATACTTACACATGGCTGGGACATCCCCTGTCCTCCTAGCCTATTGGATCCACTGCATAGTGATGCCTGACCTGCTCACTAGTTTGAGGTATGCCAGTGGCACTGGTGAGGTCACGGGTGAGACTGTCCCAGGCTTCCACTTTATACTGGGAAACCTGGTACTGGCCCTGCAGCAGTCTCTGGTCATGGTCTTTAATAAGGAGTCCTGCCATGACTTTGGACTCCTGGATGCCTCAGTGCTGCACCTGAAAGTGCACTCCCTCTCCCATACCAGTCATAGTGCCTACAGGAGGAAGCTGCAACCAGTTATGAGATGTATTCCTGCCTGTTGGGTTTAAATAGGGCAATTTCCCACACTTTGCCATGATTGGACGGTTCTTGAAAATGCTAAGCTATGGGCAAACCTGCTTACCTAAGGTTGGCATTGCTTAAAGGGGTATACCAATGGGCAAACTGATTTAGCTGGCCTACACATTGCTTACACCTAGTAAGCTGGGCTGTGCAATGCTTAGCGTTGCTTAATTTTTAATTTGCATACTATCTGCTGTTTGGCATTGATTTATTATTCATTACATGTTATACATGTGTTTGGTATCCATGATTCATGTGTACGTACACTGTATGGGGTCTTTGTGTTTATTAGGGGATTTCAACACTTTACTACAATGACATCTCCCATCTGGACTTAATGCAGTTGTCCAGTTCACATATTTATGTTATGTAGTAGGTTATACAACATAAAACTGTATTTAGATTCCTTTCACATGTTAAGTTTGATTTTCCTATAGTGAGGATCTGTTTGGTGATACCTCAATCTTATGTACTGCTGTGATGGCTTAGTGGTTAACTACTGTGACTATATTGTACAGGGTCCTGGGTTCTAGACCTGCAGGGGCTGTTTATTTTGTTTCTGGCCAGAACAGCTGCTGTTGCATATAGGGTGATTAAGGCACTTTTAATGAATTGTAAGCAGGTTTGTGAGGGTTTGCACAAAAGTAAGCAATGCTAACCTTCGGTTAAATATGCTTACAGAGAGTTAGCTTCAATATTGCTTAACCTGTATGTGCATTGCTTATCCCTGCACAAATGGGCTTAAACTTGCTTTCTACTGTTTAAATATGCTTACTCCCGCTTAATAGTGCTTACTGCTGCTTATCCCCACACTAATTTAGACAAAAATGTAAAATGTTTTTTGGGAAGGTGGTGGATTTGGACACTCTATATTGTACCTTCGATTTGTATCCCTGATTCATGTGTACATATACTGTATGGAGCACTTGTGTTTATCTGTGGATTTTACAACATTATGACAATGACACCTCACATCTGCATTTAATGCAGTACTCCATTTCACAAATATATGTTGTTTAGTAGGTTATGCAACAAAAAAATATTGTTCATAAAGTGATTTGACATGGAAAATGGAATGTACTGGAGTGAGACTCTGCATGTCCTCCCCGCGGTTGAGTGGCCTCCAAAAGATATGCTTGAATGGGCGTGCCTTCACTGAAGGTTGGGCATCGGGCTGGCAACTCGGCACCATAAAAATCGACTGCCAATCATTAGCGGACTGAAGTTCCACTGTGGCGACCCCTAACCGGGAAAAGCCAAAAAGACAAACAACAACAACTGGAGTGAGACTCGAACTGGGAATGACTGCTCATAAGGCAAATGCTCTGCCCACTACACTATTGCAGCACTCCTTCATTTGCATTTATCTTGATATTTATTCTCTTGTGCCATTTAAGCTGCAGTATATGTAGCTAAGCAATGGGCAAACTCGCGCACCTACAGTTAAACTTTATCTGTCTGATAAAAAAAATAGCTTGTTTATATTTTATATTTTAACTATTGCTCTTATAAACTTGGGGGGATGCTGCTGAGGGTATGCAAACACTTATGAGTGGTCGGTCTCATTCTTTTTGCTAAACTGCTGTTCTTGATTGCAGGGGCATGTATATTATGACAACTCTGCTTTCAAACATGCCCCTGCAATCGTACGCGCTCCGTGTCCATTTAGGAGCTCAGACAGTGCACCTTCATTAATATGCATGGCATGCTACCATGCTGCTCCTAAACAGCTGCTTCCATGCAGGACTAAGCTAGTCCTACACGGAAGAATAGTAAATCCGGGGGTGCATCTTTTGAAGAGTATATAGCAATCACTATTTTATTAATCATTGGGTCTCATAGAAAATGCATCACCAGTATGATGGATGTAGAAAATGCATTGCTAGTATAATGGACGTAGTAAGTTTTTCATTTACTCTATGAATATTTGTGTTTATATATAAAAAATGATTTATTGTCTGCAATATAATTATTCATGGAGCATGTTGGCTTATATGATTAGATATTGTATCAGTACTTTATTAACAAGTTTTTATGAGTCATGTGTTTTTAAAAAAACACTGAATATGTCACTTCCTGTTTGTAAAGGAAATGACATCATTTTAAGTATATAAGAAGGAAGGTTTTAGTTGTTTGTTGTCTGATGAAGTTTGCTATTTGAGACAAATGAAAAGTGCTTAACAGTAAATGAAGCTGTTCTATACCCAACGCCATTATTTATGTGGTTTTAGTTATATAGTTTGTGTATTTTTTGGTTAGTTTATATTGGTGAAACATAGTAGAGACGGAGTAGCACTGTGCTGGGGCCTAAAGCCATATTGTGTTTCTGAGAGACCAGTTTATTTGAGGTTAGGTATTGCATCAGCTGCACATGGATGCATTTCTCTAATATTTTGGAGAAGGGTCAGAGAATCGCTATCAGTTTGTAGTTATTAAAATCTGTAGATATGCTGCCTTTGTGCAGTGGTATGGTGTAAGATTTTTTCCACACTGATGGAATGTATATTTTTCTGATATGGGCCTATTAACTAGTATGAACACAGGAAAGGCTATGATTTCTGCAGCCATTTTAGATAGTCTGATGGTAGTTTGTCTACAGCTATGGAAGTAGTTTTTGGTTTAAGGAGCAACTTCATTATGAGAGAGATGGTATTGGACTAAAATTGGAGAGCTGAGGGTGTTTTTTGTTGGACAGGGGTAGAGAGAGGGGGGCAGCTGTATTAATGTCTAAGAGAGACAATATTGATAGTATAAGGTAGGAATTAAACTGTGGGAGGATGAAGTCTGTCATATTGTCTGTTTTTTGGACAGGGAGTGATGCTCTTGCCAGGGTGGAGTAGTTTATTTAGTAATGACCAGAAAACTTTGGGTTGTCTTGATGTTTGTCTTGTAGGTTGGTATGGTATGTTTGCCCATGATATTCTTTATTTTTCTGAGCAAGTTAGTAGTGTTGAAAATACAGGATTTGTTCTTGATAATGGCTTCATTTTTACTTCTAGGTAAATGGAGATTTGCTCAGTTATGAACCTCACTTGACTTGACCGGTCTATATGGGGGTCAATTATATATTTATGTGGTTTGGAGAATCCAAAAAAACGTGGCAGTCTAGGGTGGGTCACTATAAGGAATTCCAGAAGGTTGTTGCTGATGAGTCCCTGTTCATTGAGGTTGGTAATTTTGATGATGATTTCTTCCTAGGTTGGTTGTATCTACTGATGTGATGTTGGGCATATAGTAGTAGGTTGTTGAGCATTTCATTATTTGTAATGTACTGTAAATGGATGCATCCATAACCAGTATATTGCCTTCTTTATCATGCTTCATAATTCTATTTTTATCCTTGCTTATATTTTTGAGGGCCACAAGTTCATTGCAGTTTACATTGTAATACTTCTTTTTTGGTGGTTTTGGAGGATCCTGCCAATGTCAGCTTCACATCTATTTTAAAAAGGCTCTACTTTGTAATAGCTTATGTTCTGGCGGGGTGTTTGCTTGTTTTTTTTTTTTTTTTGTTTGTTTGTTTTTTTTTTTGAGGGTTTTCATTAAAACAAAAAAGTCTTATAAGATGTGACATAGCTTCAAAAGGATATGACAAGAAACAGCTATATAAAAGATCAGCCTGCCAAACATTAGTGTATGCAGGTAACACAAAAGCTGAAACTAGCTATTAAAAAAAAAAACTGTTATACATAACAGTTGGGAATAATAACTTCTTATCGTAATGGCAACATGTATTATCTTTGAACTTGAATTGTCTCATAGGTATATACAAAGAAGAAAGAGTAGTGAACTATATTTGGAAATGCAGATTGCATATAGCTATGCTACAGTTAATACATCTGGAAAGAAATGAGCATGTGGATTTGATAAAGAAAGGATTTCAGGATGGTTATTCAGCAGAATATCTGGGATAAAGATAAAGGGGAATACTTCTATTAATTGCTAGAGGGGTTCCAATAATGATAGATGAGGAAAAAAAGATAACAACTGTAGATTTGTAGTAGTAAGATGCTATTGGCAAAGGAGGAGGATTGTGCTGGCAAGTATTTATATTCCACCTAAAACTGCTACGGTGGAACTTAAAAAATTACTGGGAGAAATAATTAGCTTTCAGCAGGGACTATTACTTATAGTTGGGGACTGGAATTTGATTAGCAACAGTGAGGCTGTATCTGGAAGCCTATAAGGGAAAATAAAACAAAAGAGGGTTGATTTTTGAAGAAATTTATGAAAATATTTGGTATGGAAGATATGAATTCAGTAGTAGAAGCTCAGAGATAATTTGCATATTATTCACCAAGGTAGAAAAACTGGTCTAGGCTAGACATAATATATTTCAACAGAACATGTGCATTTAATTTAAAGTTTTGATCCACATCCAATAATTATTTCAGAGCACCAATAATAACTAAAATAAAAATGCAGGGTAATGAAATAAAAATGAAATACTGATGTTCCCCACCTATTTGTTAAACAGAGAAGAATTTAAGTAAAGGGTAATTGAAATTATTTTGGAGTTATTAGGGAAGATAGAAATGTCTTCAGATAATATAGCTAGGGAATGAGATAAAATGAAAGTGGAGTTTAAAAATGGAGTAGAAATAAAAGAAAATAAATACGGTTATGAAGTAACAAGAATTATTTAGAGAGACTGGCGATGGTTAAAGTATTGCAGAATAAGAGGAATGTCACTGAACAAGAAAGGGTGCAACTGCAGAGTGCTAAAGAGAAAATAAGAGACTACCTTGATGATATGCATGAGGTCAGAAAGATTGCTGTTAAGCAACTGTTTTTCAATAATAACTCCAGACAAAAAAGCTTTTAATAAAACGGCTTAAGCAAGAGAAAGTATAAAGGGCTATTGCCAAGCTTAGAGTGCCTATAACAAGGAAAATAGCTACAGATCCTGAAAGAGTATTAGAAATATTTCAGAAATTTGATGAAAATCTGTATAAAGCAGAGAAATTTGGAAAGCAAAGAGAAAGGGATAGGGGCATACTAAGTGAAAGACCAGCACTGGTAGAGTTTTTAGTTGAATCTAGAACAGAAGCTGTTGTTAAAAAAGGGAAATCAGTAGGGCATATAGAATATTGCATGATAACTATAGAAATCAGTAAGAGGAAGTTAGAAAGGATTGAGAAAACAGATTGGATAAGCAATTCACAAATAAACAAGGGGAGGATATATGTATGTCAACAAAGTCTAAAAGATGTAGGATTTTTGTTTGGAAATGATAGCATGAGTATTTTTATACCACAAGCAGACACGAACAAATTTTCCTCAGGTAGATTACAAATGTTGGAGATGTGATAGGGAAGAAAGAGGTAATTGGGAACATATTTTTGGGGAGTGTAATGTGTTGGCAGACTTTAAAAATGCCCTGTAGACTACTCTGTCAGAAATACTAGGTGAGCAATTTGTTGTAACTAACAAAATTATTTTTTTGCTGTAATACAGGATGAATTGCCTAGGCACAGTAAGGGCATTTTTAGTTTAATCTGGTGGCTGCCAAAAAAAGCATTTACTAGAAAATGGAAATCAAAGTCCAAACCAACCATATTAGAAGTAGCGAATATAATACCAGAAGTAAAATAACTAGAAGTGGGATCTTTAAAAAAGGGTAGGATCAAATTTCATAGAAAATGGGAATTGTGGGAACAATACATGCAAAATAATGTTTGGGAGAAGGAATGAGGTTCAAGGGGAGGCAGGAATTGAATGAGCTATGTAGGGGTCTATATTAGTTCACCAAAATGTGATTTCAGTGAACACCTAAACATCGACTGCACTTCAGCAAAAAATCGTTTCAGCGATTCACTGAATTTACCAAGGGCAAGTAAATGCTTGCCTTGCAGCACACTGGACCATCATGTAAGTAAATCAAACCCAACCAAATGGGGAAATTCACTCCCCTACACCCCCGCAACCCCAATGTTAGGGGCTGCACCCCCCACCCCACCACCACCCCCAACTATACATACCAACTCCAAGATCACACTAAAGTGGAGAAAAAGGCAAAGTTGGATAGTTGGCTAACTACTTCTTTGCCCTTGGTAAATGCAGTGAATCACTGAAATGATTTTTGCTGAAGTGCAGTCAATGTTTAGGTGTTCACTGATATCATATTTTGGTGAATTAATATAAACCTGCTATGTAATGTTCAATTGACAATGACAGTATAAGAGAGCATATATGATGCATAATGTTTGCAACTAAAAATATGTCAGTATGGTTTGTTTTCATTTATGTAAATGTATGATTGCCTATGTCATAAGTGATAATTTAATTAAGTTCTTTTTTTTTGTTAAAAAACATACTTAAATGCTGTAGAAAATGCTTTAATTTGCTTTCTGCTTTGTGTGCATTTGTGCACAAGCATAACTATCCCAAGGGTTCCTGTCACATTCTTGCTTAATTTTTCTATCCAAAGCTTTTTTGTGGAACTGATCTGTCATATCAGCAGCTTGATGAGAAGTCTGTGATTATGTTAGTGCATAATCTTACGAAAAGAACTGAGTGCAATTGCTAATAAGAGATATAGGAATAGCTCATGTGTACACACTAAGATAAGAGGAACTGGAAGGTGAGGACTTCAAAATGTCAAAGTGATAGGAAACCACAAAACTTTCTAAGACTATCAATATGTGACCCAAGAAAAGTGCATGATAAAAATACTAGTCTTGTCTACCGCAACACACCAAATATCCAAGTATTCTCACCACTGGACAAAGGAAAAGTATGCAATAAGAAAAGAACATCAAGAATGGAAGTATCTGACTATCTGTTTATCTATCTATCTATCTATCTATCTATCTATCTATCTATCTATCTATCTATATTACCTAATCTTATTACCCTTTGAACATCAAAAATGCACTTCAGGAAATGGAGCCTGACTTACAAAATGGAGTTAAAAAGCCAGATTGTTGATGAAATCAGGGGAGTCATCAAATATTACTAAAGATGGCTGTGATGGTACCAAAATGTATGAATTTAGGTACCCACTACACTGGCCCCCAAAATGGTAATCAAGCATTACTAAAGGAAACTGACAGCATAACATAGGATCGTAGGACCCATTCCACTGGCAACCCTCCAAAAACAAGCAGTAGTCAACAAGCATTACCAAACATGAGAAGGATGCCATCACAACATAAGGTAAGGACCCACTCCACAGCTCCCACCATAAAAGGGTAATAAAATATTGCCAAAAGTAACTGGGTGATACCACAACATGAAAATGTAGAGGCCCCCTTATAACCCTCCCAAGACAGTAATCACAGTTGTGACTGGGATGGTGCCACAACATAAGAATGCAGGGACCCACTTTACTGCTCCCCACCTCCCATAGGGTAGTCTTCAAGTATTACCGAAGGTGATTGGCATAGTTTTATAACACAAAAATGGGGAAA
This sequence comes from Protopterus annectens, assembly GCF_019279795.1. Classification (NCBI taxonomy): domain Eukaryota; kingdom Metazoa; phylum Chordata; order Ceratodontiformes; family Protopteridae; genus Protopterus; species Protopterus annectens. Next base: position 296,110,083 of record NC_056741.1, on the reverse strand, counting down.
CCTAGTCCCCTGCCCCCCATAAAAGTGTAGTCATCAAGTATTATGAAGATGAATGGAACTGCACCAGACCATAAGAATATAGGGACTGCCCCTACTGCCTCTCCAAAAAAGAGTTAGTCATCCAGTATTACCAAAGGAGACTGGAACAGTACCACAACATTAGAAAGTAGGCATCCACTCAAATGTCTCCCCCCCAAAAAAATTGAATGTCATTAAGCAATAACAAGGGTGACTTGGATATTACCACCACATGAGAATGTAGAGACACATTATTTTACCCCTTTCACAAAAAGGGGTCATCATCAAGTACTACCAAGGGTGAGTTTGACTATAATGCATACTATGAGGTTTATCTTTCTGTTCTTTTTTTCTCACCATACCATCCTCCACATTTTTCTTCTTTCTTGTTTCTCCTTTTCTACTTTTAGACAAGCAGTGAGTTAATTCTACTGTATGTTAGTTATTTTTTCCTGGATTTTTTAGCATTACTGAGTATTTGGGAATTGTACTTAACATTGCTGGTTTGGGCCTGATATTCACCTACCCAACTCCACGATTCCCACCCACCCCTCTTACTCTTCCTCTATAACACACTCTAAAGTAGCCAGCAAATCCAGTTACACTATTTTCAGTCCAACATCTTATCACAAGACTGAACATGCCAAGTCCCACACCCCCCTGGCTATGCTGTCAACACCTACCGCATCCTTATGTTAGCCGATCAAATTGGCACAAGTACCAGATTCTCACTCAGACTCCTCCTAAATATCTTGCACCCTATCATTTACTCCATTCACATTCCAGCAGTTAATTGTTTTCTTCTGAAAACCAAATAATTACTATACATAACTACTACTTAAAAAATCAGCATCAGTGCTAAGTCACAATCCAGCACTATCTTACCATCCAGCATATGTTTTGCATGCAACTTATATTTTGTTATTCCAGGACTCATACAAACAAGTCTCAGAATATCAAATGGTTACTATAGGGATAATTACTGTAACATAGGTTCATAGGTTCATACTAGGCTATCTGCCCAAAGGCATTTATAAGCCTAGCCCATAGTTATGTGGCTTTCGCCACCCCTTTGGTTTGAAGAAAACTATGCCTATTATTTTTCTGTGCCTCTGTCAAGCATTGACACTGAAGTAATCCCTGGGGTATATCTGCGATCTCCCCTCCATTGGTCAAGATTCCTCTTGAACAAGGCCAGCGAGGTGCTCTGCCTCACATGTACCGGGATTTTGTTCCACAGCATAGGGAATCTCTGGGTGATGAATCTGTCCCTCCAGCACATTCTATTAATGACCGTGTCAAGGTTTAAGTCTCCCGCCCTTGTGGTTCTGAGGGATCTAGATTTTTTGAGGTGAAGCATATTCATCAAATCTGGGTTTGACATGGCCTTGTATATCAGACACAGGTCACCTCTGAGCAAGCGGTATGCGACTGAATAGAGCTGGAGTTCTTTCAGTCGGGCAGCATAAGACATATTTTTGAGACCCTTTATCCTTTTGGTGAGGAACTTTTGGGGCCTTTCCAGCTGCTGCAGGTGTCGGGTCAGATACATTCTGAATGGGGCATTGTACTCAATCATTGGTCTAATGAGTGATGAGTACAGGGGGACGATTACCTCCCTTGATCTAGATGTGAATCCCTTCATGATCAGGTGGGCAATGTAGAAGGTCTTCCTAACTACTTTAGCAACGTGAGTGTCAAATGAAAGGTTACTGTCAACCTGGGTCTCCAGATCCCTGATAACTTCTTCTGTGCTCAGTGGATTGCCACCTATATGGTAGCTAGGGGTAACCTTGTTTTTCCCGAAGGGTATGACTATGCATTTCTTGGCGTTTAACTTTAGGCCATGGTTCTGGCACCAGTTATCCATTTCTGTGAGGCCCTTCTGAAGGATATCTGTGTCAGATGTGTTTTCGACTATGGCGCCCAGTTTGCAGTCATCTGCAAACTTTGTCAGCCATAACCCTCCTGTGTTTGCTTGTACTTCAGAAAAGTCGATGCCGAACAGGAGTGGACCCAGGACTGAGCCCTGTGGGACACCACTTGTGACCGGCTTTGAGTCTGACATGGCGCCAGCAACTCTGACCCTGTGGGTTCTGTCACTTAGCCAGTTTGCAACCCATCGTATGGGTTTACATTCAAGTTGATGAGTTTTTCGATGATACCTGAGTGGGGTATTGTGTCGAAGGCCTTTGCCAGGTCAAGGTAGGCTGTATGAACTGCCTTACCCTCATCAATGGCCTTGGTGACTGTTTCAAAAAAGTCAACCAAGTTTAAAAGGCATGATCTGCCTTTGGCAAAGCCATACTGGGTCGGATCCAAAGTCTGCAAGTTCCCTATGTCTTTATTTATGAGTTCCATTATGATCCTCTCCATGGCTTTGCAGATAAGGCTTGTCAAGCTAATGGGACGGTAATTTCCAGGGTCGGTGGAGGCACTGCCCTTGTGAAGTGGGACCACAGTCGCCGTGCGCCACTCCTTGGGTACGTATCCTGAGGTGAGGCTAAGATTAAACAGCTGTCCAAACTGCGGGTTTAATTCCTCATTGAGTTTGTGGAGCACACAGCCGGGGACACCATCCGGTCCCATGGATGCTGTGTTTTTTGCCTTGGAGAGAGCAGTTCTCACCTGGGCTTTAGAGATGTTTGGGGGGCTACAATCCTCTGGTATAGATATCTCTCCTTTTGGGGTGGATGGGGGGAGAAGTTAGCACTGAACCTGTCAGCCAGTATGTTGGCAATGTCTGTAGGTTCAGTAATCTTCACATCATTTTGAACTAATTCTGAGCATATCTGGGAGTTTCCTCCTAGGTTTCTAACATAGCTAAAGAAGGCCTTATGATTGTCTTTTGAGTCCTTGGCGATTTTTCCTCTCAAAATTTGCCTTGGATGATTTTATGAGAGCTCTTAGTTTTTTACTTATAATGATTAAAGGTGTCTTACCTTTCAAGGATTTTGCTCTATCTTGTAGTAGCTTCCTCCTTTGTTGTAGAGCTTGTTTATGGCTGGGGTCCACCAGACTGGATGCTTGCCTTTGGTACAGAGAGTCTTAGTTTTGTTTGGGATTGCCTGATCCATGCAGTCCTGTAGGTGCTGGTAGAAGACATTTGTAAGTGATTCAGCGGTTTGAGTAATGTTTACCACCGGCTCAGGGGCCTTAAAGGAGACCACACTAGTTTTAGAAGTGTGAAGTCGGCTTTTGAGAAGTTTTTCACTGTGGTCTTTTTATTTCAGGTGGGGGGCGGATGAGGTCCTCCAGCGAGATTAGTTTATGATCTGATCTCACCAGTGAGGGGTATACTTCCGGTGTTGAACATTGTGATCCCATGTTCGTGATGATGAGATCAAGTATGTTTTCTCCTCTTGTGGGGATGGTGACTAGTTGTTCCATGGCATTTGAGTTTATGAACTCCAGGAACCTTTGGGCTAGAGTGTTTGGGCTTGAGTAGTGTTCCCAGTCTATATTAGGGTAGTTGAAGTCACCTAGTATGATGGTATTTGGAGATACATTTATCCCCTCCAGTGTTTTCAGGAAGGCCATGTGAGGTTCCTGAGTTTGAGTTTGAAAGGGTGGCCTGTAACATGCTACAAATTGCAGGGCAGTCTTGCCTGTGGTTAATTGCACCTGGATGGTCTCCGATGCATCGTGCGTTGCCACCAACCTAGAGGTGTGGGTGTCCTTTATGAATATGGACACCCCCCTTCCTTTCTTGGTGTTGTCCAGATTTTGGGGCCGGAAAGCATGATATGAGGTAAAACCTGATAGTGCCGGGGTGCTCTCAGGAGCCTTGAACCAGGTTTCTGTCACAGCACAGACATTGATGTTCTCCATACTGAGAAGGGCCTCGAGTGCGTGCATCTTGAGATTGAGACTTCTGGCATTGAGCAGGTGGTAGGTTTAGAATTTGAGCCTTGCCTAAAAAGGGCACTATGGGGGTGGCAAGAGCCTTAGCCAATATCCAGAAGCCCAGGGGTGACAGGTGCAAGCCGTCCCTTGCGAGGCAGCGTGGCTTGTCCAGCATGTCATCCCAGGCAGACAGACATTGGATCCCCTTTGAATGACACCAGAATTTAAGCCAATTATTAAAGCTGATCATCTTATCACTGTATTGTGGCATCATTCTAGGTGAAGGTAGGATATTGCTCAAGGTCAGGGTCATACCTGCCTGGGCTACATAATCAGAGAGCTCCTCAATGTCTCTTTTCATGTAGTCCAAGGAGGTACGTCTCAGGTCGTTAACACCAGCGTGGACAATGACTGAGTCATACTTGTACCTGCTGTTGAGAGACCTGAGTGCTTGCGTTATGTGGCGGATTCTAGCGCCCGACAGGCAGCTTACTGTGAATAACATTAAAACATAAAATATATGTTTTACATTCACACATGGTACCAGACTGTCTTAGGCACAGTCATTTTAAAGCCATCTCAATTGGCCAGCGACAATGATTAAATGATTATCTAGATGAATGTCATTGTTGAAGTGACACCCTGAGAAAAAAGGGATTGTGAATGTAAAACATATATTTTATGTTTTAATTTTTTTTGTTTATTTATTTAATATAGTTTAGTACTATGTTATTCTAAGTGGGCATAGCCCCTTTACAGTAGAAAAGCTCCATCAAAAGCTTTCCCTTAAACATCAGCAATAATAACAGAATCCAGTATGGAAATCAGCAGCAAACACAAAGCAGTGCATAGCTATATCACTGTTATATTGTCATGCCTCATAGCTTATCCTGTTAATATTGTAGCGCAACATTTAAGCCCAAATTGTTTGTATACTACATGTGATGACATTTATACAGACAGAGACAGGATACCAACATACAACAAACAGGTTAGGATGTGCTACTCATGCCAAATGCTTCAGGACTGTTTTAAGAAAGAGTAGCATTTCATTTTAGTTAGGTAGGAGGAGTGACTGTAGCTTGTACTAGCAAGAGTTTCCATATTCAAAGACTCCCTGAACTAAAAGCATTGTTTCAATGGTACCAGACTGTCTTAGGCACAGTCATTTTAAAGCCATCTCAATTGGCCAGCGACAATGATTAAATGATTATCTAGATGAATGTCATTGTTGAAGTGACACCCTGGGAAAAAGGGATTGTGAATGCGTGGATGGATGGATTGGCTAGCACCACTGAAGTTTCTTGACAGGGGTGCAGTATCCCAGCACTATGCAGAAAGCAAGGCACACAGGAATAAGCAATTTTCTTTGAAAGAGTCTTGCATTGCTATTCTCTGGCATAACTCACACTTAAATTTTATGCAGTAAGTGATAATTACAAGACTGTAACTACACAACTGTATAAAATTTATATACTGTTATGCCTACCTAGACTTAACGATGAAGAACAATGTTTTTCCTTAGCTTCACGTTTTGACCAATTCGAGCATACATATGTGATGCATCATTGTGATGTTGCTCTTGGTCCAGGAAATTCCCTACTGACCAAATTTAAGCCACAGTCCTCTAAATGATGATCTTTCAGTTGCTTAATTAAGACAAAGTGGAGACAATGTGGTGTAGCTGCAGTACTTGTCTCAATTTACTTCTGATTTGATTAATTAATCAATGCACTTGCATTATACCTGGCTTAGCTACAATTAGTACCTACATTAAAGTTGTAACAAAAATGTATCTGATGTACTTTGCGACTTAGCAGAGCAGCTCCATGAGGGTATTAATAAACAGTACTTATGTGCTCTTCAAAGTTCCTACTTTGGACCAGTACTAAATGTTTCTGCACTAACAGGACTAAAAGGGGAAAAAGATGTGTTTGATTTTTTTTTTTGGTCATCTTTTTTCCTTGCTTCCATACATGCAGTTTTAACAATGCAACTCTTTACATGACTTTATAAGTGCGTAATGAGTTTTGTTTTTAGTCTAATATCCATGGACATGTGATCATAGTCCAAGTGACTAATAATATATATAATTTTTTATAAGGTGAGGAATGGTGCATTGCAGTTATTTATATCCATCAGTTTATGAGTGAGGAATGTTTTTTTTGTGTGTCTGATATATATATATATATATATATATATATATATATATATATATATATATATATATATACATATATATTGGAGTGTTACAGAATCCTGAAAGCCCAAAATCCTGAGACCAAATCCTGAAAGTTCAAAATACTGAAAACACACAGGATACCAACACTTACTATATTCCAGCACAAGTACATAAAGAAACAACTAAAACACAAACTATATTAGTGTGTTAGGTATGGTATTTAATTTCATATGTTAGTCTCTACAAATAGATTTGTACCCTCCTATTGCATCATACCTGCTTAACCATTGTGAGGAAAACCTTAGCATTTTTCTTTTTTCTTTCCATATCTAGCAAGAATGAAACATTGTTCAGCAGTTGGTTATTTGAATGGATGGCACTACAAGGGCAGCTTTGATTACTTCCCAAAGAACCCTATCAGATGTAAACAATCAGTTAAAGCTGTCAAGCATGCCAGGTGGGAGCATGCAGAATATAGTGTCCTTTGCAGTGAGTAGTATATTGCACCAGATCACTTTGCGATCACTGACAGACTCATTGAGTCAATCGGTTGCAAACCTGGACAGCAAGGTCTCCATGTTGATGTTGTGCCAACAATATTTTTCACACAAGTCAGCACCAGCTGAGAGAATAAGTGGAGCAATTGAACAAAATACTTCATCTAGAGGTATGCCCACCATCTTCACCAGTACCGACTGCATTGCAAATAAGTTAATCTGTGGCAGAATAGTACACTAGTACCCATAAACTCACCCATTCTGTTACTGCTTATCCACAATTTAAAATAAAGGGTTTATCAATGCTTATGTAATTACTGTGTTGCTCCCTTTGTGGTGCAAGTGTTTTACAGATAACAGTCATGATTGTGCACATTCACCAACCATGAAATGCATAGTGGTAGGAACACACACAGGTAGCAAAGCCATCAATATATGTATAGATTTACGGTCTGTATTAACATTGTATTATTCCGGGGGACATTATTGTAAACTGTTTTTTTTTTTTCATTTAATTTCTCTTTATTTTCAGGTATGGCATGGAGAAGTTACCTCACTCATATTAAAATGGCTTGATTGACATTCATTATCTTTACAGGATGTCAGAGTCCAACTGTGATCAAATGCTGGATGTACATGAATATCATTTAGTAATTCTGCTTTTCATGTCACACACATGTGCAGAAATCCAGTGCACTGCAGACTGAAGAAAAACATTTTGAAAGTAAATATCACTGTAAAACTGCAACCCTGACCAGTATCAAACCAATGTTTATAGGGAATGCTCCAGTGATGAAGATGTGGAAACAAGAAGCATGTCAGATGAAGACACAAACTTGACAAGTTCATTCCATGAACAGAATGATGACCCAGACTAGACTGCCAATGTACCTGCAATACGATCATTGATGAATGTCAAACCAGCATGAAATGAAACACTGCACTGATTCAATCTGTGATATTATTTCTTCTACAAATTCTACTCATTGGTTTAAATGTTAAGTACTATTTCATAATATTTGTATGATCAGCTGATCCGTTGCTGCAGCAGAGTACAGAGTAAGATAGAAAGGTAAGAGTGAATAGTAATCATTAGCATTAGCATTAAGAATTCACTGTATTCACCTTAATTTTAAATTACATTTTTTTAAATATTAAATGTATGTTGTCCATTTGATTGAATTGTTTGCAGTAGAGTTTACTCTTCTGTAAGTCACAGTGAAACATACTGTTGCCATTATATTGCATTTTTTCTTATAATGTTTTTCAGATTCACCAAACTGAGCAAGGACAAGACACCAGAGAAGCAAAAAACACTTCTGTTTTCTGAGAATGCAGTTGTTGCCAATATGGGGCCTGCGACATATTTGTGTAATACTTTATTCTGTCCTTATGCAGCTTTGTGTCAATGGACACTGACAGTTTATTCAGACACTGCCAATGGCAGGCTCTCTGGGTGCAGGAAATTTATTGATTGGTGTGTGTGTGTATGCCCCCCACATAATACACCTGCTGGTTATAGGTGTTCAGGCTCAAACCCTGTACCTTTGCTTCAGGGTAAGAAGAGCCTTAAGTCCCTAACCACCACCATTTCTGAACTTTGTTCAAATTTGCTTTTCTAATGGTTGTGAGCTATGGTGAGAAGTGAGAACTGAGAACTGAAGTTGTATTTCACCCATTATTGTTTTTGTTGTTTGTCCAGGTTGTTTGTGCTAAGGTGTGAAGTGAGAACTGAATTTGTATTCCCTCATTATTGGCTTTGTTTGTCCAGGTTTTTTGTGTTAAGAGGTTGAGAGCTATCTAAATGATAGTCATTAAGTTTGTCTTCCTATTTTTCAAACTGCTGATTTAGCATAGTGGTATGTTGCACTGACTATAGTGCATATGGTTCTGGGTTCAAGACATGCATGGTGATAACACAGCATTTTATTCTAGCAACTTTCCAAAATTATACAAGCAATGTTTAAAATGTGTCCCTGTTTTCTGGGCTTTTGTCCCCCCCCCCAACAAATGTTGGCTTTTTCCAGATTTCTTGTGCTGCAAAGTTCAGAGATACAGCTGAGTGTCGACATTTTACAAGGAGCTGAGAGCTGCAGGGGAACTTACGTTTAGTGCTGCTTATGCTCAGTCTGCTTATACTGTTAATAGCACAACAGGTAGTGTACTTGCTTTTGATGCAGAATGCTGTGGGTTCTTCTCCCACAGTAGGTAGCTGCATTGCTGATACTGTACTGTGTTATAAAGGGGGGTGGATGCTGTAGTCCGTTTTGGCGAAGATATCTAGTAGTAACTATGAACCTGTTATCAGTTTGCCATCCATTCCCTATTGCAATATTACTAGCGTATCATTGTTTTTAATGCAACATAGGCAATTTATTCCTCAAGGGCAACAGGCACATTATTTCTAGATGAAACCATGAAATATAAAGTTGTTTGCTAGCAGCAGCCTCTTCATTAGTTACAGATTTCTCTAATGTGGAATTTTGTAGATGGCTTTTACTAGTTCAGAGATTGTGCATATTTACTGATACTGGTGGACTGTAGAAGTTTGAGTAGACTTTTATGATGGAAGGTATATCAAAGAGCATGTGTATGTTTCATGTGCAAGGGGCCTATGATTTGAAAACAGCCCAAAGTTAATCTTTATCTTCCACTGGCAAAATGTATTTTCTTTGAATGTGGGTTTCAATGCTGTTTCAATGAATGTGAGTTTCAAGGGCAGAGAAGTTTTAATGCTAAGTCTAGTTTCATTGTGAGACTGCATTGCTTTGTTTAGCAGATATTTATTGGTGTTCATGTTGTAAAATGCAAAATAAAACTTTTCTGGAAATCATTTAGGAATGAAGTCACTAAATAATGACCGACGTTAAGTTTCAGACGTCATAATCTTTAGAAAAATGCATGCTAAAGCAAGACCTGATATTCTAGCAACTTTCTAAGTTCACAAGAGCATTATTTAATACCTGTCCCAGTTTATTTTAGGCTTTGTCCATATTTCTTACACTAAGAGGTAGGTAGGGGTGTGTGTGTGAATGAAACATCCTAGTTAGGGATAGCAAGTGGTTAGTAATTTACTCAAGCTCAAAACCTGTACCTTAGTTACAGAAAACTAAAGCATAAATTCTCTACCCCAACTACCATGCTGCATTTTTCAAAGAACTGACATTTCAGGTTAATTTTCAATTCAGGAAACCGAGTTTGAGTGAATTTATATTATATTACTGAAGAGGCATTACAGCGAATGCCTCTTCATCGACACTAAAAGAGCGAACCGTGAATTACGAGAATGGCCGTAGCTTAGCTGGGGAGGGGGGTAGCAGTTTGAGAGCTGTCAGTACAAATTTGAAAATCCTAGCTACACCCCTGCCAGGGCATACTGCCAAGCATGGGTGCTACTCGGTCATGGATTTAGAAAGGAACAGGATCACTGGCATACAATTAGTTTGTGTAACTTTGTAGGTTATGTACCAAATACAGTTCTTACAGTAAGAACATTTTTCCCTTGACATATCATTGCTGACTTTATAACAGATAAGTATGTAAGCAGTATTAGCATTTTAAGAGAATGTTTCTGTTATTCATTCTTCATATCTTAAAGCATATCATTACATAAAAGCCATCTTACAGCTAATCATCCTTTGATTTATTTTGACATCATGTGTATGATAAAGAATGAAACTCTAGGAATTATTTTCAACTCTGTCTAGTCTGGCATTGTATGCATGCATGAATGGAGCAGTTTATTGGTATACATGCATACATAAGTATATATTTTATGCATATTAGATATTGAGTTATGTTAGTGCTCTTGCTAATTATAGTGACTTTTGGAGAATTATTTATCTTTAATAAAGTATTACTTTGCTTTACAGGTAACTGTACTTTGACACTGGTACTGCACGACGTATGTGCATTACTTTTGATTTCATTTTTATTTAGATTATGTGCCCATTATAAGTTTTGTGCATTGCAGAGCAATGAGCTGGCCATCTCTAATGCGATGTAACTGGAAGGGATGGAAAGGGCATAAAATTCCTGACTGAGCAAAAAGTACACATACAAAGCTTGGCAACAGATCGACATGGTTCCATCAGAAAATACATGCAAAAACAGCACCCTGTGGTCCAGCACTGGTTCGATGTGTGGCACGTAGGCAAAGGTTAGCATTTATCTCAAATCAGAAAATTCTTTCATTTGTTGCCATCATTTTCCTTAGCTTCACTAATGGCTGTAATAATGACTGTGTATCATGTGAAACTAGTGAATGTGCACTAAAACTCATTAGAGGGTGGTTAGTACATTGTTACTGTTATCATGCACATTGTATTACTATTCTGGACTTACATCAAACATCGCAAAAAAAGTGTGGCATTTAGAATACTTGCTGTGCCTCTACTGAGTTAATCACACTGTTATTGCCACTGCAGGTATCAAGAAGAAGTTAGAAGAGTGATCACAGTTGGTGTGCAATCATTTATAATGGGGTGAATGTCCAGTGAGGACGATACCAGCTGTAACAGCAAAATGGTTACTTTTGCTCAACCATGTATGTGGCATTCATGTCAACCACAGTGAGAAATTCCCACAATGCCAGCATGATCAACTAGATGACCAGAAGGGGTTTACTCGATGTAATGCAAAGGGAGGATAGGATCAAACCTGAATTCTTTATCTTAGTAGTCTTATCTTAAGTCACTGCTTGCAAACTGTATTCCTCCTTACTGCTATTGTATTTGAAATGCATTGATTCTGTGTGCCCTTGAGAAAGTAGTTGACCATACAAAGAGCTGGGGTCCATCATCACCAGTTGTACACTGCTCTGGAATATTCTGCAAGTGGTTCTGTCTCATCAGACCTCCACATTGGAGGCATATCACCATATTTTTTCATCCCTAAAATGCCTCATTATTTCTATGATAGTGTGTAGGTGAGGTAAGTTCCTAATTTTAGGCCCAACACTTGAAAGTATTGTTTCTTTACTATGTAATATGCTGTGCATCGACGACCATTTTCTACACTTAGGATGATGATATCAGCATTTCATTGCAATGAAAATGTTACTCATATGTCAACCTTCAGTGGGCAGTGCCCTACCAACAAAATCACTCAGGAAAAGTAATCAAAGAGATAAAGACAACATTGACAAATGGCAAGCAAATAAATGTGTAATCTTCTGTACATTTTTACTTGTAATACATGACCAGGTTGTCAGCATTTATTAAACCTCTCTCGCATCAGCTGTCACTGCATAACTATGTGCTATTAGTGCAGAAGCCTTACACTTTCATGTGGTAAAATTGTATTCCTGCTGCCCAATGCTATCACCAGACCTCATTTCCACTAATAGCAAAAATAAAAGGTTAATGTTGCTAGTACACTAGAAACTGCTTTAATTTTTTTTATTAAATTAAGACCTGTTGAAATTCATTACTTAGCCAATATTCCTTTGTGCATATCCTGCCTATATGTTTCATCAGTCAGCTGTGTCCCGGCATGGTTTATTGGCATTAAGTCCACACTAGCGTCGTCTAACCAAATGACTTGATTTCATCGACAGGGTATGTGAACAATTTAGCTCACACAGTGTTTGATCTGCAGAAGGTCATCCCATCATACAGCATGGCCATGCACAGTAATATCAGAATGCTATGCCCACCAGCTGTGGCTCCAGAGTACAAGTGGCAAACCAAGAATTAACTGATTTCTAAACTACAGACAGACTTTACTCATGTGAGACAAGGAAGAAAATAAATGGACACAGGCAATCATTACATGGGAGAAATAGAAACAGAATGGAATGAACCAAGTCAAAAGTACACCTTGCAATGAATATAGCTACACTGCATATTCCATGCCACTGCTAACACCATCACTGAACAACAGCTGATGTGACATGTATATACATCTGTATGGACCTGTCATCATTATCATTTCATATGCCTGGCATTTATATGTTGCATAATGCAATTTAAGTGCATAGTGCAATATGTGATGTATTTATTCTGGTGTGTTGGAAATTTTTATACAGTAAATAACATCTGAGTAGTCTTGCATAGGTGAAGAATTCATTTTCTCAAATATATCTTGTTTTGCTCTAAATGAACTACTGCAATGAATATAAAGGCATCAGCAGTGTAACTGTATCTTTGTGTGTTGACTGTCTCATTTTTATAGTTGGGCCACCAGCAAAGAAAACCATAATGGCCTATAGAGGTCGTGTTCATGTTGTGGACTCCAATTAATATTATAAGAATGCATTTTGTGGTATGCAGATAATCTTAAACTGATGAACAAAGTACATCACAAATGAGAAAATAAACTTCAATTCCTTGCAATCATTTATGAAGAAAATTTAAAGATGCATGCACTTCACTCTTTCATTATGAAATGTGAGTTCTCTACCAGCTGTTAGTGTACAGGAATAAAGCACTCCTTGCATCCCAAATGAGCATGGTTTGACTAGCAGCCTTGGTGTTTGTTGGAGCTGATAGGAGGGGGAAGAAAGACAAATGACACTTTGTCTGCTCATCTCTCTTCAGGGAAGAGGGCTGGGAAAAACATACATGATGGACACATGCTATTCCTGTAGCCCTTGATGGAGACTGGGACTAAAAACATGAGCCAGGCTGCAACACCTGTGTGAAATATAATTTCTATCCAGTCCAGTCTGGTTATTGTACCTTCTGGAATTATATGTACATTCTGTCCAAGTTCCTAACACTGAAGTCAAGACTTCCATACCAAATATTTTTATAAAAATTCCTCAGAAATCTACCCTCTTTTGTTACATCTTCCCTTCTAGCTCCCCTAATGCATCCTCACTATTGCAAATCAAGCTCCAGTCCTCACATATAAGTAATATTCCGTGCTAAAAGTTGAATATTTCCCCCAAACATTTCTTACCCTCCATAATAACAGTTTTAGGTGAAATATAAATACGTGACAGTGTAGTCCTACTCCCATGCCAATATCCCCTTCTGTCCACAAATCTACCATTATTGTCCTTTTTTCCTCTTCTATCACCATTGGAGCCCCTCTAGCAATCAGTATTATTCTGCCCCTTTTTCTTGTTCACTGATATTCTGCTGAATGTCCATCCTAAAATTCCTTCTTTGTCAAATTCACCTACTCATTTATTTTCAAATGCATTTCCTATAGCATTACTATTTGCAATACTCTTTCATTTTGTCTATAACAAGATAATATGGATTGTATAGCCATTATGATAAAATGTTATTATTCCCTCCTAATATACATGACAGTGTTTCTGAATTTGTATTTCCAACTTCGTCTTACATGCACACATTAATGTTTGGCAGGCTGATATTTTAAACTATTATTTCTTCGTATCTCCATTTGAACCTATGTCACATTTTTTTCTCAAGACTTTTTATTTTAATAAAAGCCTTCAAACAAAAAATAGATTGCATTTCCAGACTGTTCCCATCCCCTGTTAACTTAAAACCACCACACAAAACTATGTACAACCTCAAAAAATAACATTCAACTCTTCAGGTATGAATAATTGCTGCAGATTGACACCTGCACCCACAGGAATAACAAATATGGCCTCCCAGGCCAAGGATGACCACAAGGCATTCCTTAGCTACATCTACAACCTCAAAAATAATACATGATGGTGTGCAGAACTTTTGGGAATGCAGCCACTGACACCAAGTCAGACGATAAAGCAAACCTACTGGCAGACAAGTTCAACTCCAACTTTACCCCTCTCTAAATGTTGTGTCTTTCGGCTTTTTCCTGGTTAGGGGTCGCCACAGCAGAACTCCAGTCTGCTAATGATTGGCAGTAGATTTTTACGTGCCGAGTTGCCAGCCCTGATGCACAACCTTCAACGAAGGTACACCCATTCACGCATGTCTCCACACAGAAGATGCTCAAGCTGAGAATCGAACAGTACGTCGCACTGTGAGGCGACAACGCTACCGCAGAACCACCATTACCCCTCTCTAAATAATTGATAAAAATAAGTGCAATTTTTATCCATATTACAACCATCTGAGTTCTATAATTATCACTGATTATTTTAGCTATGGGCAAAGTCTGGATCATCTGAGACATTGGTAGCCTGTTGTCAACATGTGCTATCAAAGCATTGCAGTTTTGCTTTCCTCCTGTAGGTCAGCAATACATCAACTATATTGAATAAATAATTACCATACATATCTAAGGAGACATACTGGTCTTATCTTGACATCGTCACTCTGCAGTCCTTTATAATCCTTATACAAACCAACTTCAATTATTTATGAGTCTCATTAAAGTAATGAAAACCTACTTAGGAGGCTTATGTAATTTGCTAGATGCTTCTCCTAATGAAAAAATACTCCACCATACTGATTTATTTTAAGAATGAATATATGCGTCTCTTACTCAAGTGTGCAACAGACAGCTGTTGTAACCATGTCCCCATTTTTACAAATCAAAATCGTGGCCTAGACTGCTATGGAAAATCTCTAAAATACAAAAATCCCTTTTATTGGTTCTAATGCCTCTTGACGTATATGTATTAGCATGTAAAGAAAAACTAAAATGTTTACTGAGGCAACAAAGTAACGGAACCAATGAGAATCAGAGAGTGACACATTTTATTTTGTAAGCTTTACATGCCAGAGAGTGCAGTAGTTTTTTTATTTATTGTTATTTACCAACAACAATTAAGACAATCCCTACATCAAACCAAGAAAATTATAACATCTCCAAAATGATACATCCAAAACACGTGATAACTATCATTTTCAAAATAACACTTTAGTAATGCTTTTCTTATGCGATTGTAGTTGAGTGCTAGTAATGAGTGGGTTAAAGCGGGGACACTGAAAATTGCTGTCCACAGTGGATGAGACATACACTAGAAAACAGGACACAAATAAGGGACCCAGATTCCTGTCAAAACAAGTCATAAAGCTGCAGTAAATATCTGTGGGAGAAATGAGAAAACAGATGTTATATAGCAGCAAATGAGAAATCACATTTCCACACAAGAGCAGTGCTATGAGTTACAATTACGTTGAAACCAATAAAATAAAAAGTAGTAAGTCTACGGAAATGTTTGAAGAATGATGTATCATGGACAGACTACCTACCTACCTCTTACATCACAGAAACCAACATGTGATTCAGAAAAGAATCATTCGTTAGTCTTTGTCACCACACATTACGGAAGTACGTGGTGTTTATTTCTCCCAAGGCAATGCCATAGCCGGTAAAGAAACTTGCAGTATAACATATATTGCAAATGTCTAGCAACAGAGAAATAATAAAAAAAAAGAAATTTCATTAGTGCAGGACACTAGGGAATAAATGTTTGCACTGAATTAAGTGCAGATGTGAGTGGACTTTTATACTTCCTTAGCTCTTGGGAAAAAAAAAAGCAATGTGATGCAGTAATGGTGCACTTAGATTTGAACATCATAGAACCTCTTAGACAGTAAAGTACAATAAGCAAAGGAACAGTTTATCTAAAATAAAATACCTTCCAGTAATATATGATTTGTCAGGGAGGGCATAACTCATGAATATATACACAATGGGGTTATGGGCTTGTCCTCTCCGATGGGAACCTCCCTTTCAAAGAACTTATAGAGGTATTACATAAGGCTTCCCTGACTGCAGCAGATGGAAATAAAGTCTGGATACTGTGTGACACATATAGCAGAATCAAGGTGGGTGACTGGTCACAAACAGTGGGGTAGTTCCGGCAGAACTTGTTCTCCTTCACTGTTAGCATCATTTGACATTTGCCACACTTGCTCCTAAAAAGGCAAAATAATAAACCAAATGCATTATATAGTATTGTATATACATGCAGTGGTGGAAAGGTAAGTGAATGAAATTACTCAGACATTTTTACCAGTGTTTGAGTCCAAACGGTGATGTGGGATAATGCACTGGTGTTTGATTGTTGTTGACCAACTGCAGCTCTGGGGAATGGTTTGAGCAGCCTGTTGTGGCTTGAAGCTGTACAGTGGCACACGATGATGAAGTCTACAGTAGAGTGCTAGAAGGTCACTTTGTACTCCATCTGATGACATTTTTTAATATTAACTTTCTGTGGTGGACCTTTGAGAAAAAATGCAAACAAATTAGTCTAGATGTCTTGCAAAAAACTTCACAATAAATGTAATGGAATGGATCCCCCTTTGAGGCCTATAGTTTTGGCTGAGGGCTCCAAAACTTTACCGCTAGCCAAATTCATGGATGTTAAGCTTAAGAAACTATGGCTTAAGAGAACCAACATTTTGAGAGATTCTTGGGATCTTCTAAGGACATTGAGTCATGATCTATACAATGAGAATTTATGTTTCCTAACAATTGACATTGAAGATTTGTTCTCAAGCATTCCCCACAGTGATAGACTAAGATACCTGGAAGAACTAATTTTTGAGGATGAGACTTTAACCCACGATGAGTGTACTGTGGTGATGGAGCTTATAGATTTGGTTCTAAAGTTCAACTTCATTTATTTCAAAGGTGAATTTTTTCACCAGAAGAAAGGAGTAGTGATGGGTGACGCTTGTGCACCCACCTATGCTAGTGTGGTCTTAGCCAAATGGGAAGAGAAGATGGTAACCAAATCAATATACAGTAACAACTGGTCCCTTTACAGAAGATTCCTGGATGACATATGTATCCTGTGGGAAGGGCCAAAAGAATAGATAGAAAAATTTGTTGAATATATTAACAACAGTACTAATTTTCTTGAATTTACTTACAGAATAAATTATGAGAAGTTGGAGTACTTGGATATAGAAATATACAAGGAAAACTTCACATTTTAATTCCAGGGTGTATAGAAAGAGTACCTATTCTAACTCTTGTTTGCACTTTGAAAGTGCTCACCCTGTGTACTCCAAGAAAAATATAGTTAAAGGACAATATATTAGGGTCTGCAGGATGACGTCCAGAGACGAAGACTTTGAAATGGAAAAACGTTTACTAAGGAAGATGTTTAAGGCGAGGAAATACCCAGATAATATGATAGACAAAACTGAGACAGAAGTGACAGAAAGGAGACCAAATGACTTTAAACCAATATTAGGATTATCAGTATTTGATATGGTAGGTCCAGTAAAAAAGGCGAATGACAATTTTGGCAGTGCACTCATCTTGGAGAATAATGCTTGTGCAAAAATGGTAAGACAAACTATAGACAAGGAATGGAATACATTTTTAACATTTACTGACTTAGAGAAACTAAAGAATGAAAAGCTAAGAGTAGTTTATAAGAATTCAGTTAACTTAAAACTTTTATTGGAAAATGGTACAAACCAAGAAGTTCAGAGACGGAGAAAACGGAAGGGAACGTTTAAATGTGGACATTGTCAACAGTGTGCATACATGAGCAATGCAGAAAGTGTGTATTTGGAAAGCAGGGGAATCACCCTGGAAGGTAAGGATTTTAATAATTGTGACTAGTTTGGGCTTGTATTCTGCCCTAATTGTTTCTACCTTACTACTTGACCTCTCCAAAGCCTTCGATACTATCTCACACAGCCTGCTTTTAGCTAAACTCTCAGAACTTAACCTTTCTTCCTCCTCCTTGAACTGGTTCTCTAGTTACCTATCCAACCGAAATCAAGCAGTAAAATGGAAAAAAGCTACCTCCTCATTCCTTAGTACCCCCACAGGTGTTCCACAAGGCTCCATTCTAGGTCCCCTTCTCTTCAATATATTTATAAATGACTTCCACAAATCAATCCCATTCTCAAACATCATCCAATATGCAGATGATTCAACTATCATTTGCTCAGCCACTTCTATCACTACACTTCAAAAACTAACTCAAGATGCTTTCTCTACAACAGAGCAATGGATGTTAAAAAATCACCTAGCTCTCAATGCCTCCAAGACCAAGCTAATGATATTTACTCCTTCTAAAGCTACTTCTCTCGATATGAATACATTTTCAATCACTAGTCAAAATAATTCACCTCTAGAAAGGGTTTCAGAGACCAAGCTACTTGGGGTCCAAATCGACAACCGACTTAAATTTAGCTCTCACCTACAAAAAAATATCAAAAAAACCCATCAAAAACTTGGCATGCTTTATAGACAGAATGCCTACCTTACATCTGCTACTAAAACCACTCTCGCTACTTCCTTCCTTATCCCCTCCCTTCTCTATGGCGCCCCATTCCTAACTAATCTTCAGTCCTCTCTAAAAAAACAGCTTTCCTCTTGCTACAACAAAATTGCAAAATTCGCCACCAGCCACAGGTCTTCCACCCACCACTGCTCTTCCCTCCAGAAACTAAAATGGCTAGAACTCCCAATCAATTAACTTACACTCAACTAACTCTAGCCCATAAGCTTATTCTCAACCCCTCCCTCTGTCCTTCCCTTTCTTCTGCCTTTAAAATGCACCTACCCAATAGAGTATTAAGATCAAACAATCAAAATCTACTAGAAGTTCACAAACCTACTCATCCCCCAGGCAAAACCCTTCTATCCTTCAACCTAGCTCGCCTCTGGAACTCCCTTCCTCCACTCATCCTCACCACCTCCAACCACTCTACTTTCAAAAAATCTCTTTACACACATCTAGCATCACAGTGGGAATGCTCCTGCTCCCACCCTACATAACATACTCTGCTTCTTCTCACATCCCTCCCTGGCTCTGCTTACATCTTTATTATACCCAGAAATTTTCATAGAATTTATTAGACAAGTCCTTATGTTTTTCATCCCCCACTACGCTATGTCATTGTACCTCCTCTTACCTTTTTAGTAACTATGTTTCCTCACTAATCTGTATAAATGGATATTTTTTGTTGTGCTAATAGTTAATATGTTTTCTTCTCAATGTATTTAACTGTATACTTGATGTACTATTTGAAATTGTTTTTATTTTTATTTTTGCCTATGTAGAATTAACTACCTGCTGTACCTATTGTGTTACTTTAAATGTATACTTTTTTTTGGAGCTTTTCTCCCCAGGACTCCATTGAAAATGGGTTCATTATGGCCCAATGGACTATCCTGGTAAACCAACTGCAATAAATAAATAAAATAAATAAATAAATAAATTGTATATTTAGTGAAATGTCAAACCTGTGAAGCATTCTATATAGGGAAGTCAGAACGCAAGCTCAGGAGAAGGGTATACGAACATATGTATGACCTAGAAACAAACAAACAGGCTAATGCATTGTACAAACACAAACAAAGCTGTGAAAATGCATACTATACATTTTTTTGTGATAGAAAGGGTGGAAAAGAGTGACAGAGGGGGTTTATGGGAGGAATGTTTGGAGTACAGAGAATTATGGTGGCAGATAAGTTTGGAGGCCAATAAGCCACCGGGTCTCAATGAACATATCTCCATAGCCCCATTATTAATATTGAGAGCAGCAAAACTGTGATATGCATTTGCACTTAATGTGAATTTTATCACGTTTTTACCCATGTTTTCCAATAGTTACAGTAGGTCTTTAAGCTTTTTTGTATTTGTATTTTTATTAAAACGTCGGGTTTGTAATATGTTATGAACACAAGTGTTACACTCATTTATCAAAGGTATTGAACTTATTTTTCCCTTATATTTTCCTGTTTTTAACATTCTTTTAACTGGGTGAGGCTATACAATTTGCCTTTGGTTTACAATGCAGTTTTTATAATACCTGTAATTTCATGATTCATCCACTAGATGGAGGATCAAGTTCATTTAAAGCAAATATTCAAGTTGGTAATTTTAACCATTGAGTTCTACTAAATGTGTTTCCAATAGTATTTTATAGGTTCATAGGTTCATACTAGGCTATCTGCCCTGGGGCATTTATAAGCCTAGCCCGATTGTGTTTGGCTTATGCCACCCCTTGATTTGAGTATACTGTGCCCTTTTTAAAGTTTAGTTTACTGTGCCTCTGTCTAATAGTGACACAGAAGTAATCCCCGGGACAAACCTACGATTCCCCATCCACTCATCAAGATTCTTCTTGAAGAGAGTCAGTGAGGTGCTCTGCCTAACATGAATTGGAATTCTATTCCAGAGCGAAGGGAGCCTCTGGGTTATGAATCTGTCCCTCCAGCATGTTCTATTTATTTCTGTGCTGAGGTTCAAGTCCATCGAGCACGTGGCTCTAAGGGATTTAGATTTACTGAGGTGGAGCATGTCCATTAATTCTGGGTTGGACATAGCTTTATATGTCAGGCATAGATCGCCTCAAAGTAGGCGGTATGCAACTGAGTAGAGCTGGAGTTTTTTTAACCAAGCAGCATATGGCATCTGTTTGAGTCCCTTGATCCTCCTGGTGAGGTACTTTTGGGGTCTTTCTAATTGCTGCAGGTGTCGGGTAAGGTACATCCCAAAGGGGGCATTGTATTCTATGATGGGCCTGATGAGGGATGAATAAAGAGGCACACTTACCTCTCTTGATCTAGATGTGAATCCTTTCATGATGAGGTGGGCTATATAGAAGGTCTTTCTAACCACTTTGGCAATGTGGTTGTCAAAGGAGAGATTGCTATCAACTTGGGTCCCCAGATCCCTAATTACTTTCTCTGTACTTAATGGGTTACCACCTATGTAGTAATTTGTGGGCACATTGCTTTTGCCAAAGGGTATGACTATATACTTTTTGACATTTAGCTTTAGACCATGGCTCTGCGAGACCTTTTTGAAGGATGTTTGTGTCAGCTGGAGAGTCAGTTATGGCACCCAGTTTGCAGTCATCTGCGAACCTGGTGAGCCATAGTCCTCCCATGTTGGCCTGTACCTCAGAAAAGTAAATACCGAACAAGAGAGGTCCCAGGACAGAACCTTGTGGGACACCACTTGCGACCGGTTTTGAGTCTGACATGGCCCCAGCAACTCTGACTCTGTGGGTTCTGTCTTTGAGCCAGTTTGTGACCCATCTTGTGACATAGGGGTTTATATTTAGGCTGGATAGCTTATCTATGATGCCTGAGTGGGGTACTGTGTCAAATGCCTTTGCGAGGTTGAGATAGGCTGTGTGGACTACCTTCCCTTCATCTATGGCCTTGGTGACTGTTTTGAAGAAGTCAACCAGGTTCAAAAGGCAGGATCTGCCCTTGATGAAGCCAAATTGGGTAGGATCTAGTGTCTGTAGGTCCCCAATGTCTTTGTTTATGAGTTCCATGATGATCCTCTCCATAGCCTTGCAGACTAGGCTAGTCAGGCTTATGGGGCTTAAAGTTTCCAGGGTCCAGAGGCCACCTTTGTGGAGTGGGACCACTGTTGCTGTACGCCATTCTTTGGGCACATATCCTGTAGTGAGGCTGAGATTGTACAGCAGATTTACTTGAGGGATTAGTTCTTCTTGGAGTTCATGTAGGACACAACCTGGGATGCCATCTGGTCCCATGGAAGCAGTGTTTTTTGCTTTGGAGAGGGCAGCCTTCACCTGAGCATCAGAGATGTTTGGGAGGCTGCACTCTGCCTGGATAGATACTTGCTCTTTTGGGCGGGAGGGGGTGGAGAAGTTTGCACTGAACCTGTCTGCCAGGATATTGGCGATGTCTGTGGGTTCAGTGTATTTTTTGTCATTTAGAATCAACTCAGAACAAGTCTGGGAGTTGCATCCCAGGTTCCTAACATAACTGAAAAAAGCCTTATGATTGTCTTTAGTGTCCTGTGCAATTTTTCTCTCGAAGCTGGCCTTGGAGGATTTTATGAGGGATCATCATTTTTTGCTAGTACTGATCAGAGATGCCTTCCCTTTTAGGGATTTTGCTCTATCATGTAGTAGCTTCCTCCTTCTGTTGTACAGTTTATTTATTTATTTATGGCTGGGGTCCACCAGACTCGATGCCTGCCTTTGGATGATTGGGTCTTGATTTTGTTTGGGATAGCATGATCCATGCATTCCTGGAGATGTCCGTAGAATGCGTTTATATAGGATTCTGCAGTTTGGGCCGTAGTTTCCACTGGCTCTGGGGCCTTGAAGGATTCCACTTTGGTTTTGAGAAGTGTGAAGTTCACTTTTGAGAAGTTTTTCACTGTGGTTTTCTGGGCTGGGGGTGGGGATGGGAAGTTGATATCCAGTGAAATTAATTTATGGTCTGATCTTACCAACGAGGGATATACTTCTGGTATGGAGCATAGAGTCCCCATGTTGGTAATTATCAGGTCTAGTATGTTTTCTCCTCTTGTGGGAGTGGTGACTAGTTGTTCTATAGCATCTGAGTTTATAAATTCCAGGAACCTTTGGGCTAAGGTGCTGGGGCTTGAGTAATGCTCCCAGTCTATGTTTGGGTAGTTGAAGTCACCCAGTATAATGGTGTTCGGAGAGATCTTCATGTTCTCCAATGTTTTCAGGAAAGCCGAGTGGGATTCCTGACTTTGAGAGGGTGGTCTGTAGGATACTATAAACTTAAAGACCAGGTAGAAACTCTGTCATGTTACATCTACACCAATTTAAGACATTTGACAGTGTGATACATGTCTGAAACATGATTTTATAATACATTGTCTGGTTAAAGTAAAAGTTAATCAGTACATAATAAGATGAGTTGCAAACTGGCTAACTGGATGGACTCAGTCTGAAATATTACAGGGCACCAAATCTAATCTGAAATCACCAACTAAAGGAGTACCTCAGTGTTCTGTGCTGGGCCTAGTCTGATTAATATGGTCCTGGCTGACATGACAACTTCAGAACATTTCTGGTTGATAAAATATGCAGATTACTAAAGACTGTTACCCAAATAAATAGTATTGCAGATCTGATTAAATTAAATAAATAAAGTTAATGGATGGGTAGCTAAAGCAGGTTTGCATTTTAATTGCAAAAATAAAAAATAAAAAGTTAATGAATTTGGCAAATGCACCTACGTATAATGATATAAGAATGGTCTTGAATGTACTAGATAAGATCAGGCAGTTAAAAGACCTATGTTACTATTGACCAAAGACTGAGTTTTAGATGACAAGTAGGTGATACCAGAAATAAAGCTTTGGAACAAGTGGGGCTAGTTCTTTATACTTTTATCAAAAAAATGCTGAACTATTAAAAAGTGTGTTTACATCTTTGGTCAACCTTGTTTCTGTAATCTGTCAAAGTCTGAAATCACAGCCTTATAGACTATGCCAAGGCACTACAATAAAAGGGTAGATAATGTGAAGAATTTGTCATACTTTGACAGATTAAAGGCACTGGATCTCTATAGTGTACTGCAGAGATTAGTAAGGGGAAAGTTATGCTTGGCTTTTAAGACCACAAATAAATGGAAAACTAAGGAATGTAATTAGATTGACTATATTTGAACAATACCTATGGCTAAAAAAGAGGAATATATTGTGTAATAGTGAATAACAGAACAGATAAAAGACAGTTTTGTGATACATTAGGCACATTTAAACATAGACTAGATAAGTACAAAGGAGTATAAAGCTGGTATGTTGGAGATTGCCATACTGATGGTCTAGAAGACCATTTGCAGAAGAGAACTAAAACTATGAAACTATGCTCTTCTTAGATGCATCTTCCAAATGGGCTCATCCTCTTCACCAATCACAGTTCAGCATTGTTCTCTGATGAACCTGCGCTCACAGGCATTTGCGCTCTACTCCAATGCATACAGTGATGACAGTATATTTACTATACAGACCATACTTAACCCCTGAGCTCACCAGTTCTCTGCAATCAATTATTTTATTTTCCTAGGAAAATTCAACTGGGCATTATATCCCCTTTTCAGCAGAGGCCAGGAGAGAAAAGCACCATATCTAGATTAAAATGAAATAAACAGCAATTCAATCACAAACATAAGAATACAAAGACTGAAATACAGTCATAACATTTTAAACTATAATAAATTATATCCAACAATCATGAACTGGATGAAAAGATATGCACAAAACATACAAATTTAACTGTGTAGAATGGATCTTACAAAGGTCATAACCAATATTGAATTATATGAAAGTCATGCCTGAGATGCAAAATCATCTGTGCAGAATAGAACTTGCAAAGGACACAATCAGTGGTTTACACTGTTAGCTATTTAGCAAACACAGGGACAACTATAAAACAGGGATGCAACATTGGTTTCCTTGTGAGGAAAATCTGAAGTGCATGTAGTAGTTTGGAGTAAATGGGTTAGTGGGCAAGTCTGCAAGTTAGAAACATTGATCTGAGTGGTTTAAGATGTATGTAATAACAGAGTAAAAAATTACTACTAGAGTACTAGAGTTAGCAAGCAGACTTCCTGCAAATCAAGAAAACAATGAAGAATTGTTACCTACACTGGTTTGTTTGTTTGTGTCTTTTGGCTTTTCCCGGTTAGGGGTCGCCACAGCGGAACTCTGGTCCGCTAATGATTGGCAGTAGATTTTTACGTACTGGCTTGCCGGGCCTAACGCACAACCTTCAATGAAGGAACGCCCATTCAATCATGTCGCTACACAGAAGTCGCTCTAACTGAGAATCGAACGGGCAACGTCTAACTGTGAGGCGACAATGCTACTGCAGCACTGGTATCAAGTAATAAACAAGTATGCATTTGCCTGGTTTACACAAAACTCAAACAGCTGATGCAAAATGGGACAACAAAATGCAGGGGGCTAGAGGGAGGATTTGTAACCCACCACAGAGGGCCTTTCAAAGGTCACTTGATAAGTTGTTAGAAAATCTGTTATATCAAACATCAGGAAACCTCCTTGATAGACATACAATTATGTTGAATACCAAGCCTTAAAACCACCAGGACAGTAAGATTCAGAAAAGCTAAAATTGAAGAGAATAAAAGGATGAAGTTCTATAACATGGACATATCAAAGGAAAGTTCTCTCCTTAAGTTACAGTTGAAGAGTGTGAGCTAAGTGACCTAGCATAGTTGTCTGCAATGGAGACATACTTAAATCTCTTGGTGTAGCCACACCTCTTGCAGAGAGGCCTTTGGCTACATTTTCTAATGGGCGGTAAGGTGATTAATGGCAAAAGGGATACCAACCCCTTTCCCATCTGGAGCAAAGCAGATTAACTTATTCCCCCCAATAGAACTTTGAACTTTGCACTGTGACTTCCAATGGACAGAGCCCATGGTTTTTTGAAAGAATCATATTATGCCCTCACATTTCAAACAAATGTTCATAACTCTGGAACCAGAGGTGTTACTAAAGAAATGAAAATGGCAAACTCTTCAGTACAAACAATTTTTATAGAATTTAGGTCTTAAACTGGATGTTACAAGTCACTGTAAACACAGTAAATATTAAATGTGTCATATTTTGTAAACAACTTACAATATCACAACAATCCTTCAGGTTATACATATACTGTCTGCAGCATTTTGTTCATCCAGATAAGTGCTTTCATATCAGGCTAAGCAAGTCTGTCTGTGGTACTTGGTTATTAAGATATTTAGAAAAAATGTGACATTTATGACCATATAAATAAATATTGTATGAACAATTAATTTATCTTTACCTACACTAGACAGAGGTCAAATATGAATACAGTTGTGTTTGCTATTGTGGAAGCTTTAAGATGAAATATTTTAATACTCTGTATGTAGCATGGTTTTAGAATTATTAATGTGAATATGAGCAAGTAATATTTGACATTTAGAGGCACCAGTAGTCTGCAACTGTGGAAACACCTGGAGATGTCATTTGGCTGCAATGAGTTAAGAGCTGTTTATTCTTCCTAAACTCATTTGCCTATTTCATATAGGCTGAGCTGGCACTTTGCCCTTTGGTTTTTGATCTGAAAAAGAAAACAGAGAGCTGAATGGACTCTACAAGCTTATGATTCACAGAAGATAGCATATGCATCCTAACCATGCAATACTTTGAGGCCCAAATCGCATAACTTCTTGTAGGACAGGATAGGTTAGGATAACCTGTAAGCTGGCTAGGTGAGATAGCAGTGGGTCGCATTTCACTCAAATGGAGAACTTCCTCCTGTTGAAGGCATAAGCTTGCCAAGTAGAATGATTCCTGGTGCATTCATGTCCACTTGCACCTGTAAGGGAGTATCTGTGTTTATTCATAATTCCATTATCACCAGATTTCACATGATACAAATCTGGAACTAGTTGAAGCTCTAGTTACACATAAAAAAATAATTATCACTGTGATGATGTGAGGTATTGTCAGCTATGCCAGGAGAAGTAGGGCAGTGGATGTGTAACATATGCCAACATAGCTAGCTGGAATTTAGTAAAGAATTATATGTTATTTGCATATCAAACTAATTTGTACAGACACTTGTGCTGAAAATGTATTTGTAAGATTTTCTTGTGTTGAAAATGTATCAAAAGTGGGTCCTGCTAGACAGAGGAAGAAATATACATGCATGCAGTAACTGATTAAATATATGCATTGTAACTGTTGAAATGAATACAATGTAACAGAGGATACTGGAAGAGAATAGGTTAATCTCAATCCACCTGACTTTGAAAAATATTCTGAAATTAAATTACTGGGTATAGGCATTAAAAATGTTATCTCAAAGTTTTGAATTTAGCCGGAGATACAATGTAAGTAAGAAGCATGATTTGTTAGTATCTGCAGGAAGAACAGAAGTGTTAAAATTGTTTTACAGCTTAAAGATGCTGCAATACACTTTATCAAAGCTCGAGATATGTATTGTAACACATATGTGCTAAATCATGGCAGCTTCTAGTGATGGGGGTAGTGTGGGAAACAGAGTCAGATGACCATATGTAATGTCATTCTGTAATCCATCACTAAAAATGATGTTTTAATACTAGGTGAGACCAAAGTCTCAGAGCACTTTGTCTTTGGAACCTGACAAAGAAGGACACCCTCAGCTACTTCATCTTGCCTTGCACCAGTAAGTGACTAGGGAATACTAATTCTTTAGATCAGTCAGTAAACTATAGTGATATTAATAAAGTACTGTCTGCGTGAATCTATTCATCTGTGTTATTTTAATATTTCCTATGATTGAAACTCTGGTGGTTATTGTAAATAGGTAGTTAGCATTTTCATGTTCTTTTATTATTTATTATTAAATATATTTAAACTTTTTATTGTAGCTGGTCCTTTAGCAAATATGTTAACCTTTGAGAGTACTCATATCTATTTTGTGAGTCTGTGGCCAGTCCTGAAAGCCTTACTGCATTGGTCAAAACACTACCTTTTATATTAATATTAAATTCACTCAGTATAATTGGATACCCTTGTAAGAACCTTAGAGTAGCTGGCTTTGGAGTGTCTAGTGGCAGTAACTACCTTATAGTCTTGACAGAAGGGGGCATAGCAAGTACATCTGTGCCAGCCTTTCTTTGTGTATATGTGTATGTGTGAAAAATCAAATCTAAAACAGTGTGTGTGTGTGTGTGTGTGTGTGTGTGTGTGTGTGTGTGTGTGTGTGTGTGTGTGTGTGTGTGTGTGTGTGTGTGTGTGAGCTGCTTGAAGCAGGGACATGAAGCACTAGTTTCATAGAGAGAGAGGTAAAGAACTTGGCTTGGACACTCAGTTGAGGACTCAACTCTATAGCAGTGCAAGTGGGGAGTCTTACTGGGTTTCTGGAGAGACCGGGAAAACCAGCACCCAGACTGAATGTGTTCCTTGTGTGCTCTTAAAGGAAAGTGTGCTTGATGCAGAGAGCTGCATGTGGAAATACTGAATGTATCCATTGTTGTTCCAAGTGCTGTCAAAATTAATTGAACTTCTGCAGCCTGAAAGCAGTTGACATTGATGGTGGGTGTACTCTCAAGCAATCACAAGGTAAACATTTAGAATTTCATTTTCACAATAGTTTTTATTTATTTTTTATTAGTTTAGCTTAGTCAGGAAAAGATGTCAGCAGAGGATTATGGCAAGCTGGAAAAAAAAAACAGTTGGCCAAGGTGTATGAAACCAAAAGACTGCTGCATGCCAACCTGACGAAAGAGGAACTTATTTCAGCCTTAGTCACAGCTCAGACCAGCAATCAGGAAGATAACCAGTCTTATGATGGGAATTTGCAGCCTTCAGAAACAAGAGAGTTCACATTTTCCTTAGAGGATATAAAATCTGTCTGGAGTTAAAGAGACATGCACTGGAGGCAAAACGTTTGGAACTAGAATCACCAGAGAGACTGTGGCATTCAGAGGCTGAAGAAAAAGAGAGACCGCAATGTTTGGAGGTCGAAGTGAATGAGAAATTGTGGGGTTTGTAGGCTGAAGAAAATGAGAAGCAGCATCACATGTGAGGGAGATGCTGACTCATCACCAGGTTCATGGAGGTAATGGGGAAGGGAATAACAGAACTCCAGAAGCAATAAAGGTCAGTAAATTTATTCCACAGTTTACAGAGGGTGATAACTGTGATACTTTTATTCATATAGTTGAAAGAGTATGTAAACTGTATAATGTTGACCAAGGGCTCCTGGTACAGTTCCTGACCCCCTTACTCCATTATTAGGCTGTAACTGCAGTTTCTAAGTTGTCTGATATTGATTGTTTAAATTATGATAAAGTCAAACCTTGTTTAGTATAATGTTTTAAGCTAATACCTGAAGCTTACAAAAAAGTTTCATGAGCATAGATACAAGGCAGATAGTGTGTGTGACTATATTGCTGAGTTAATCACTTATTTTCATAGGTGGGTGAGTAGGTGTCACCACTTTTGAAGGCTGGCAGACATTTTGGTGAGGGAACAAGCCCTTAGCACTTTGTCTGAGGACATGGAAATCTGACTGGCAGACCAACAGTAAAACTCTGCAGATGAGCTGGGGGGAAAAGGGGGATCTCTACTTAGCAAGCAGGGCATCACTGCACAGGAAGGGGATATCCAGTGCTGCACATGGATATAAAGAAACCCATAGTGGACAGCCTAAACCACCCCAAAGAGTCCACCAGTAACATGGGAAGCCACTAGTTCAGGTACATGATCAGGATCAGAGGTTAAATGTTTTAAATGTAACCAGTGGGGCCATGTATCATATAGATGTCCACTGAGGCAAGGTGGGGAACAAAAGGTGGGGGGAGCCAGAGAGTGGTAATAATGGTATGCCAGTGGTAAGTTGTCTGGAGACAACAGGGGTAACAAACTATCACCAGAGTTTATATCCAATCTTAGTGGATGGAAAACAAGCCACTGCTAAGACAGACACAGCCTCTGACAAAACCATTGTGAAGCCTGCAGTGGTTAAAGAGGAGCA
This sequence comes from Protopterus annectens, assembly GCF_019279795.1. NCBI lineage: Eukaryota > Metazoa > Chordata > Ceratodontiformes > Protopteridae > Protopterus > Protopterus annectens. The sequence continues at coordinate 296,080,441 of NC_056741.1, read as the reverse complement.
GTACTTGCTTGGGCAGTCCACTCCAGTCAGAGCTCTGGGAGGGACTCCGTTACAAATGCCTTTGGTCAGAGTTCACCTTGACTGGGAGGATGGAAAAGGAAGCAAGCAAGTAGGTGTGTTTGAGGATATCCCTGCTGATGTCCTGATAGGGAATGATTTTGATAATGCAGTACCTTGTGTGCATGGAGTTACATACAGTCAGGCTTGGAGTCAGGCATGTGGGTCTGGTAGTCTGGGGGAGACCCACATCGACCCCACACCTGAAGCCAGGGCTGGTGAGGTGGTTATTTCAGGGAGGGACCTACCTTGTAGTAGTGAGCCTGAAGGTGAGCCATAGCTGTTGCTAGGTACTGATGTTCCCTTGGACAGAGTGATTGCAAGGACAGAGTTGAGTGGAAGTATGCAGGCTGACAGTTAGGCACCAGTGTTAGAGGATACCAGATTTCCTGTGGAAGGGGATCTAGGAAGAGTTACAAAGATAGGGTTGAGACAGGCTTGGCTCTCGGACCCTACTCTAAGAAGTTTGAGGGAGGTAGCTAGGGAGGCACCTGATTCTCAAGAAAAGAGGAGCCTGTATAGTGGAACAAAGGGTTACTGTCTAGAGAGTGGACCCCCTGAGGGGGGCTGGAGTGTGAGGTAATACAGCAGTTGGTAGTGTCTAGATACTACCGTCTGGCACTTCTAGCCATAGCCCATGACATTCCTTTTGCAGGTCATATAGGCATAAAGCATACCAAGAGACATAATATGCAGAACGTTTATTGGCCTGGGATGCAAATGATGTAACAAGGTACTGCAGGATCTGTGAGCAGTGCCAAAAAGTAGACAAGGCAGGAGGCAAGGTCAAGGATCCTTTGATGTCTTTGCCTGTAACTGGGGAACCATTTCACAGGGTAGCTATGGATATTGTGGGGCCTCTGAGTACCCCAAGCTTCACAGGGAAGAAGTATATCCTGGTGTTAGTAGATTATGCTATTAGATACCCTGGTGGCTCTGTCCTCCATTGAGGCAGATAAAGTGGCAAATGCTTTGTTAGAATTTTCAGCAGGGTAGGTTTCCCAAGAGAAATACTGCCTGACAGAGGTGCCAATTTCATGTCAGACTGCTGGCTTGTCTGTGGAATTGCTGTGGGGTGAAGTTCTTAAAAACCACCCCCTACCATCCCAAGAGAAATGGTATTGTGGAGAGTTTAAACTCTACACTAAATACCATGCTATGGGCATTTACAGACCAATTTAAGAGAGAGTGGCACAAATGTTTGCCCATCTGTTGTTTGCATACAGAGAGGTACCCAGGAATCTACATATTTTTTACCATTTGATTTGCTGTATGGGCATAGGCTGAGGAGGCCTTTAGATTTCATTCATGATGTGTGGGAGAGTGAGTGTGAATCACACAGTGAGTCTGATGGGGCATATCTCCTAAGCCTCAGGACAAGGCGTATGATCTCATGGGCTTGGCCCAAGAGAACCTGGCAGGAGTACAACAGCAGAAAAGGGTCTGGTATAAAAGGAATGCTCATGCCTGAGAGTATGCTGTGGGACAGCAGGTTATGGTTTTCATTCCTGTCAGAAACAATAAACCACAGGCAGCTTCAAAGTCGTAAAAAAGGTCAGTGATGTTAACTACATGGAAGAACTGTTATGCAGAAGGCAGGGGCACAAATTGTGCCATGTTAACATGGTGGAACCTTACTATGATAGGGAGGTCCTTGTGCTAAGTATTTGCAGTAGGATGCAGGAGGAGTCTGAGAGGGATCTATAGCTACATTGAGCCAGCCAAAAAATGCCAAGTTATTAAAGTGGAACCTAGGGTTGCAGGCATATGACATGACAGTGCAGCACTGTAGTGGGATCAGCAATACCAATGCAGATGGGATGTCAAAACAGAGCATGGGTTAATGTATTCCCAGGCAGTCTCATTCCTCTGAAGCAATGTTTCTCAAGGATCACTTGAAAAATTAGCTTGAGTCTTCAAAGGGATGAGAGATGTGAAGATGTGAGGTATTGCCAGCTATGCCAGGAGAAGTAGGGTAGTGGATGTATAACATATGCCAACACAGCTAGCTGGAATTTAGTAAAGAATTTTATGTTATTTGTATTTCAAACTGATTTGTACAGATGCTTGTGCTGAAAATGTATTTGTAAGGTTTGCTAGTGTTGAAAATGTATCAACAGTGGGTCCTGCTGCACAGAGGAAGAAATATACATGCATGTAGTAAATGATTAAATGTATGCATTGTAACTGTTGAAATGAATACCCTGTAATAGAGGATACTGAAAGAGAAGAGGTTAATCTCAATCCACCTGGCTTTGAAAAATATTCTGATATTAAATGACTGGGCATAGGGCATAAAGATGTTATCTCATTGTTTTGAATGAAGCCAGAGACATATTGTTATAAGAAACATGGTTTGCTAGTCTCTGAAGGAAGAGCAGATGTGCTAAAATTGTTTTACATCTTCCAGATGCTGCAAAAAACTTTAGCAAAGCTCAAGATATGTGTTGTAACACATATGTGCTAAATCCTGGCAGCTTCTAGTGATGGGGGTAGTGTGGGGTAGTGTGGGAAACAGAATCAGATTTGTAATTTTAGCCTGTTTTCTACAACATGGCTACCAATAGGGCTTGATGTATCAATGTGATCTTGGTCTCCCTCAACCCTTTCTCTTTCCCATAATACTTTGTATGACTCATGCCAGACATAAGGAAGTAACTTTGAATTCCCATGCCATTGACATATAATGGGATTTGGGAGGGTCACTGTTATTTTCTTTACCTTCTGTAAAAGGATTGCTTCTTTTCTGTCTCTAATCACCCTCATTTATGTTTGGACCTTGTTTTACACTATACTTACAAGTTATTCAGCTACAGCCAGAAAAGCAACTAAATTGCAGGCCCTTGTTCTGTATTTTCTTTTGTAGTTCAAGAGGAATTGAGAGTCCCCTCCCCCACATGACTGCAGAGGTGTTAAAACCATCACTGAACTGAAAGACCCTTGCAGAATCAGTTCCTCTTAGACTACAAAAGAAAATCCTAAACAAAGGCCTGCAGTTTAGTTACTTTTCTGGCTGTAGCTGGATAACTTCTAAGTATAGTGTAAAGCAAGGTCTGTGCTAAACATAAATGAAGGTGATTAGAAACAGAAAAGAAGCAGTCCTTTTACACAAGGTAACCCTCCCAAGTCACATTATATGTCAATGGCATGGGAATTCAAAGTTATTTCCTTATATCTGGCATGAGTCATACAAAGTATTATGGGAAAGAAAAAGGGTTAAGGGAGAACAGAATCACATTGATACATCAAGCCCCATCGGTAGCCATGTTGTGGAAAACAGGCTAAAATTACAAATAAAGCACTTAGAATGATTTTCAGGTTTTAAAATAGGTCAGAAAACAAAGAAAGAGTGAAAAAAGCAGATTTTTTTAGTTCCAGGGTGGAGTTTTCCTTTAATACCAAGAAATGCAGTGTCATTTCCTTTAGTAAGTTTAGCATCACTACTGCTTACCATATACATAACATTCCAGATTGAATTATTTTATGACAACTGCAGTTATATTATTTTTCTGTCTATCTCTGCTTCAGATAGCAGAAAGACTAGAAAGCCTCTGTTTGTGATATTACAAATTCCAAGATCAAGGATTATTAAACATAGAGGAAATAATGTGGAGTGACACCTGATGTTTTAATTAAACTATTCTAGTATCACAGAATGCATCTTTTATATAAGGCATTTTGTTTAAGATCACCTATAAGTATTGTTTATTTGTGATTTGCACAGTAGAGCTGAAATGTGAGTTCCCTGATTTCTTTAGTAATTGTATATGCATATTGGTTTAGCTAATGTATGATATGCTGGATTGGAAACACAAAGTCAGCTTTTATCCAAGATCTGAAAGGACAGATAGAATGCCTTTAGCTATATCTGGTTGATGTGGTGCCCCATTCCATGGAAGACCACCAACCTTGAACTGTGTGGAAGGCCAGGTGAGCTCTGCATTGGCTTACAAGGCATCTTTTTCCAGAACCTGTAATATGTTCAACAAAGAGGAATAGAAAGGCTCCCATAGGAACTGGTAGTAACAGTACAATATTCCAGGGTCTGGTGACAGAGGTCTGACACCAGGAGAAGACCAGTTAACATGTGCCTAGTACATACTCCAATATGCCAATAGCATGCAGTTATCACTATGAACTCTTGCTGTCCATAAGGGCTAAAACCCATACAATAGAGTGGGCTTGGACCCCCAAACTGTGCCCACACATAAAATGCCATAGTCATTACTATACCGTTCACTTGATAGAGCAGAAATGACCAAAACTGCACTGCCATCACTTTGCCAGTGAAAGACTTCTTCCAGTTTATGGTTATCCCAAAAACAATAATCACTGTAAGTATACTTTCAATTTGTTCCACAGTGGAGAAAAAGGAGCCAGTTGTCTCTACAAGGGAACACATAGAGGTACACCACATGAAAGTCTTTGGCCATTATGGCCAACATCTTGGTAAACATTCTAGGTGCTAAAGAAATACCAAAGGGCAGCACTTTGGAATCTGTGGCCACCAAGTGTGAATAGACGGAGTCTCTTGTGAAGACTACATGCAATGATGTCCCAAAAGGTAACCATATGTAATGGCATCATCCAAGACACTACAGCAGCAGGGCAATGGGTCATGTGACTGACATCTTCTGAAACTTGACAAGTCAGAGGCATGATGAAGTCACTAAGGTCCAGAGCAGAACAGAATTCATCTTACCTTTTGGGAAAAAAAGAGGTGGAATAAAACCATCAACCGTTCTCTGAAGGAGGGATTGCCTCTACAATCTCTTTGAAGAGTAGATTCTGGGACTATACTTAGGTGGCTTGTTTTCTTTAGAAGGCTCTTTATTGAACAAAGGTTAGGAGTTGTTAAGTTGTGGCATATTGTAACCAGGTCCAGAAACTTATGTTCCCTTATGATGGCCCTCTAAACTGTAGCAAAGGCAGGGAGCTTCAATTATAGGCACCTGCAGGCAACAGTTGGAACTCTGACTACTGGACCAACAGGACTGCCTTCTTCAGTGTCTTGAAAGGTGCAGAAGGGGGCAACATTGTGTAGCTAAAGCCCGTTTTCAGTATGCAAAATGGTCCCTTTTTCTCTTGAGGCTGGCTAGACTTGAAGGAGAAACAAAAGATGAATAAGGATCATAAAAATTCTTCAGAAGTTTTCAGAGCCTGCTGTTTCTAAAGAAAATCATTCATCAGATGGCAAAAAAAGCTGTAGGTAGGATTCCATGGTGCACTGGATAAGATGCTTTATCAAAACCCTGACTTTTCTTAGGTCCTAGCTTCAGCTTACTCATCAAAGAAGAGTAGACTCTTACAGTTTTCCTGTAATAGAGATATAAAGTCCTGACTGTGACTCAGGTGATCCAGGTTTAATTAATGACTTAGCCATCTGCTGGAGTTTGCATAACAGAAGACAACAAAGATGAGACTGATGCCCTTTAGCTTTTCTTTGAGAGAATGGGTGGGTAGCATGCTGGAGAAATGAGCTGTTGCCAAGTTTTGCTGGTGGTGACATGAGATCATCTACTGTGTAGGCTGAACCTGCATTGGGTAAGTGTCACCACAGAGATGAAGCAGTGCCCTGACAATGTCCCACGGCAGACCATCACACAGTTCATAGAAGTAAACCAGCACTCTGGGAAAATCAAAACCTAACCAAAGAAAAACCCTGGTCGCACACCATGGATGACAGCACCATTCCCCACTGACCTGGCCCTTCCCTCCAGAGGAATAAATGAAAATTAGGGCTCTCACCCCAGGAGGAGCAAATGGGCCAACTAAGTATTGGGAGGAAGGCTTGATGGTTGGGAGTAGAATCTTGTAGTGAATCTCTTCATCTGTAATTTAGTGGGGCCATACAAGTAAAGACAGTAATAAAACCGCATATTTCTTGCTTAGCATGTGTTAGGTATAATCAGTATTTCAGTGTAAGTTATTTCATATGCAGAATTGTTTAAATAACTAGTTTTGTAATGTCCATCCCTCTTTGCTCTATATGTGTAGCTGCTGCATCCACAGGCAGCAATCCATGGCGTTGTAGACACAACCCAATGTTGGCACCCCCCACTTACTTTCTTCAGTCTTTATTTATCCCAGTCAATGAAACCCATTTTTTTTCTCACATACATAATCTGTTAATGCATGTTCTGCAACTCCTCACACAATTTCTGGCTACCAGTAACTCCATGCCACTCAACGTTTTAGCATAAGAATTCTGGACAAAGACAAATACTACAGGGGGAGAAAGCCCGAAAATCAGGAACATATTTTAAATATAGCTCTTAATGAACTTACAATGTTACTAGAAAACCAGGTTTTGCAATAATATGTATTATCTGATAGATATGAAGTCTGAAATTCAAATGTCTGTCATTATTTACTGACTTCAATCCTCAATAATTTGTCAAAAAAAAAACAATTTTATGAGGAACAGACCTAAAATATGAGACAAAAATCTGGTCATTCTGAAATTCTGGACAATTGAGAGTTAGGCATGACTCCAGTCCTGCACAAAGTCAAGATCTAACTAAAAACCAGACTCTGTGATGTGACTCAATCAATTTTTATCTCAGAAATTGGCAAGACTATAATACTTAGAGGGTTGTTGGTCATTTGTGGATCAGTCTGAGGAACAGCTACACCTGGAAGCCACAGAGAAAAAATAGCAGATGCTTGAGGAAGCAGCAGCCAAAACATGATAAATGTAGGTAAACGAACAGACATCTCTTCATCTTCATCATCCTTTGTGTCTGTCGCAGACATCTCTTCATCTTCATCATCCTTTGTGCCTACCTGCATTTTCATAACCAATGTCTGGCTATTTGGGTTCTTCTGATATTGTGGTATAGTTTGTTGAGGGTGTAGAAGTGAACTACACAATCTGGTACTGGTGGTGTTTCACTTCAGCTAAGTGAAAAAGCAGAGTGGTGGAAATGCCTTACTAGTCGTGATTCCTGTTCTCAAACATGGGGCACTGATTCACACTACACAAGTAAATTGGCTTTCTGTGGATGATCCTACCTGATGTACTGAGACTTACTTCAGGCTAATCAGTACTCTGAGGTTGTTGCTGTAAGGTCTGGTATTGTAAATTTTTAATTATTTTATATTTGTTTTATTTTTTTCATAAAGATACTCTAGAACAGAAAGTAAATATGAGCTTAGGCAGCAAAGAGAATTTCACAGTCAAGAAAAAAAAAAAGAATGTGGAACAAAGCATCAGATTAAAGTGATAATTAAAACTTTTGCAATTAAAAAATGGGTGCCATATTACTGATGTGACAAGAATGCTCATCCATTGTTGAATAAAGATCTGCTTAAGTTTTGCTAAGTTAGCTGCAGCCAGGATCTGACATTCTGAACAGTTATCCTTAGTCCTGATCTTTTACTTTTTCCTGCAGACTGTTGAAGCTGCAGGTTTGAGTATCGTATCAGTACTTCACAGTTTTACTACTGTATTTTCACTGACCATTTGCTACCATCTAGTGGCATTAATCAGACATCACAGTCTCTAAAATGGTAAAATTGAAATCAAGTGTAATATAAAAATAGCAGTATAAAACCATGATATATGAATGTAGGCAAATTATATGTCTCCACAAAATACAATTTTGGCAACAATTTAAACATATCACTTAAGCTGTCAGCATGCAAGCTAACCTGATATTCTGATTTTGTTAAAAGTTTTGTTATTAATGTTGCATTTTATTCAATGAGGTCTATATTTTAGATGAAAGCACTGATTACAGAGAAAACTTTGTTTTGTTTCTTGTCTGATTTTTCACATTTAATGAAGAAATTCTAAATGTAAGATGTTTATTAGTTCATAACAGTAGGAGTTAATTGGAAAAAAATATAATCAATTTCTTTGTCAGCATTTCCATTTGGGGAGAATACACTTCTATCATTGCAATCATCTATGAAGAATAACTAAAACATATACATTTCACTCTTACATACCTCTCAACTGTCCAGATTTTTAACTCATATTTTTGGTCTGTTTTGCATGAAATTTATGATTTTCTGCCAAATCACTGGAATGCGTGAGGACTGAAGTCACTAAATAATTACATACGTTTGAGTTTCAGAATTCATATCCTTCAGAAAATGCATGTTAACACAAACCCTGTTATTCTAGTAACTTTATAAGTTTATAAGAACAATATTTAAAATACGTCCCTACTTTTTGGGCCTCTGTCCCCCCATTATGTCATGTTTTGTCCAGATTTCTTCCACTAAGACAAGATGTATGTTTCATTATGAAATGTGCCTGCTCTGTTAGTGCACAGGAGTAAAGCCCTCATTGCATCCCGGATGACCATAGCTTGAGTAGGCTCTGTTAGTATACAGGATTAATGCCCTCATTGCATCCCAGATGACCATACCTTGAAGAGCAGCCTTGGTGTCTGTTGGAGCTGAAAGGAGAGAGAGAAGAAAGGAGTGATGAAGTTTTGCTTGCTCATCCCTTTTCAGGGAAGATGGTCGGGGACAACATGCTCAATGGGCACATGCTACTCCTGTAGCCCTGGATGGAGACCAGGGCTACAAACATAAGCCAGGCTACAACAGCTGTGTGGGCTTCATGGTGGTCCTGTCTTTGGGCACAGGCAGATGGGAATATCCCAGTGGCCATGTCTCATGCTGCATCTGTAAGTGTGATGCCAGCATGCCACAGTATAGGGTCTCAAATGTTTACATGCTACCCTACCCCAAGCAGATGTGGTGGCTCTCTGGACCTCTCCCATGTCTCTATTTTGCTACTACTGAGGTGGGGAACTGTCAACTCTGTCTGGCAGGGATTCAACCAGACCAGATAAGAGACTGCTCACTGGGAAAATTTCATGGGAAATGCAGTGCCATGAGCCAGCAAAAAACTAATAAGAAAATATGCACCTGAAAAAAATGAGTTCCCTGTGGGATTAGAGTCTGTGATGTGTTTATCTCATTCTTATTTAAAAAAAACAATAGCAGTCTTTATTCCCATATAGGCTTACATTAGTCCTGTGTCTGATTTCAATCTAACCTTGCTATCTGTTTGAGAAAGACTTTTTAAAGGCAACACTGTCAGGCAGTTCCTTTTGTATTTCAAGCCATATAGTCCCATGGTGAACATGTGAGTGTGGCAAACTATGGACCCTTAATAACTAAAAACATTTTAAAATAACTATTATACAACGACCCCCCATTAATATTCAAAAACGTGCACGCTGATTGGTCAGCGTGCACGTTGTAAATCCGAGTTGTATAAGTAATGGAAAAAGGTCCGGTCGCCCGGACTTTTTCCATTACTATAACTCTTACAGCAAACCCATTTAACATAGCGAAACAGTTTGTAAAAAGCAACGGAGATCTTGCTTTCTCCATTGCTTTTGCCCACAGCTCTGATGTACTGCATAGGCATACGCATGCGCAGTACATTAGAACTGCCACAGAATACCAGACAACTGCGGAAGGGCAGCAAGGAGTAATTATACAATGCCATTATTTAAGAAAAGTAATTATTTTTTATCTTAAATAATGTCATTGTATAATAGCAATAACCCACTTCTGGGTGTGGGTAATGCTGGATTTACCCATGGTTGGCTTTGTTTGGCCACTCGGGCTTCGCCCTCATGACCAAACCACACCAACCGTGGGTAAATCCAGCATTACCCACACCCAGGCGTGGGTTATTGCTATAATAAACTGTTTAAATACAAATAAGGAACGTACAATATATCTATGAAAAGTTAAAGAACTGTCATGATTATATATAATCCTCCAAGGAGATGGTGAAAGTTTATTTTTACCATTACACTGACCACTCCTTCAAGCTCTATTGTTATGTTATCTTAATCCTTTACTGCACTGTCTTCTTTGAAGAGAGCCACTGTAAGAGAAAGTCATAATATTAAGGATGATTCCCAAGCAGTACTGAAACACCCAAGGAATTTTGGATAGTTACAGTATCCTTGGCAAACATACTCACTCCAAATTCCAAACCTGTCTTGCCCTCCAGATTGTATGTGTGCCCAACTTGTGGTTAGTGAAGGTGTGAACTGTGGACAACACTGCAGCTTCTAAAACGTCTTGTAGATAAAAATTTCTGAAATATACTAATTATGTAATATCTGTTCTAGTAGGATGAGGTCTATGTTTGCCTTGTAAAGTTTTATTATATTTGTCATAATAAAAGGCAAGACAATGCATATGGGACATTTTTAAACCAGAATGGTTTGACTCATAATGAAAACATTAAAACATTCAAAAAACAGATCTAAAACAGTATAAAGATAATCAATTAAATATTACCAAAGTAAAAAGGTGAAACATGTTGAAATAAAGAAACATTCAAAAAATAAAAAAATGTTATGTAATTCAAAAAATAAGCTACTTTCAATATTGGAACTAACACTACAAATTGAAATACAAGTTAAATGCAAAAATGGAACACATAAATGGAAAAATAAACAAAGTAATGAAATGAAAGCCTCCTATAGTACAAAAAAATAAAGGCATAATTATCGGAGTTAGTAATCAGATTGTACTACATTTACTGAATTTAAAGCACAATTCATTACTTCTAAAGTAGAGATTCATCAAGGCAGACTAAAATATGAGACTACTACCACCTGCTGGTCATCATTGAAATGACAAGGCAACAGAAAAGGCAAGATAAAAATAAACCGCAAACAATTTGACATAAAAAAAAACACTATATACAGCTCGTGCATCCACACAGTTACTGAGAAAATGTCAAAGATTACCTCAGAAAAAAAAAATAAGAAATAACTGTTTAAAGCATTTGCATTTGAAATACATAATAATATTATTAATGTTAATTTAAAATAATATTGTTTACAATGTTAAATAATATTGATTTTAAAGTTAACAAGTTAAAAACTATTAATTAAATTAATTATACTTGCAAATTAAATAAAATATTAAATAAACATTATATATAAAAAAGTTTTATAATATATTAAACTTCTATGGGAAAAATTATGATTGAAATATTAAGCAGCAAAATACCTTTATTAAACTTTTTTTTATAATTGGGGTCAAACAGTCTGGGGTCAAACTGTCTACTAACTATTCTCATAGACAATAAATGTAAATTTAAACATGGAAGTGTATACAATTACACTGGGGTCAAAACATCAGGGATCGAATCATCCAGTGTCAAATTCTCCTGCTTCCAATACAATAGGCCAACCATTTAGAAAGTGTTTGGTTATTAACTGGTAGGCTTGATTTATCTTTCCTGAATGAGAGATATAATAGGTCAGACTTTCTGATTTCTTTGATTTTTCTTGCATTATATCCCAGATGTCAATGTATAGCTAAATGTACACAACATTCCCAGTCATTCTGACAGTTTGAATAAAGGGCTAGTAGCTGTAAGTATTGGGCAAGAAAATAGGTTTAACCTTTTAATGATAGGAAAGCAGCAGCACTGGCAGGAATATCTACGCTCCAAGGCTAGTTTGTAAATCTAGAGAAATAATGCAAGCTAAGGAGCCACAGAATTTATTAAGAATCTAATAAAATATGTACAAATATACACACATGTACATCAATCAAGAAGCAAACAAGAGTGACAATATCTAAACAGCAGTCAAATTATATATGTCAACCATGCAGCACTAATTAAAAAAAACTATATATATATATATATGTATATATATATATATATATATATGTCTTTCAGCGTTTCCTATTTAGGGATCACCACAGTGGAACTCTGGTCTGCTAATGATTGGCAGTGGAATTATACAGTGCCAAGATGCCAGCCCGATACCCAACTTTCAAAGAAGGCACACCCATTCACACATGCACCTCTACCTGCATGTCTTTAAACATCACTTGACCACTGGGAGGACATGCAGACTCCACACAGAAGGTGCTCCAGCTGAGAATCAGACCAGAGAACCTCTAGCTGTGAGGCAACAACACCAACTGCCGCACCACCATGGCCTTATATATATATATATATATATATATATATATATATATATATATATATATATATATCTATTACGTAGTAATGTTAAAATATTCTATGACATACAGTACATAAAAGAAGGGAAACCATTCTGCTATACTGCTGCTGTAATAATGTTTTGTGTGCCTTTTAAATTTTGCCTAAATAGCATCTATACAAGTGCAATGTCAGATCAATGATTGTTTAAATGCTAACAATCAACTGCACAGGTCATTTGCATTGATCTACAGATTGCCTCAGTGCCTATCAATTGCAGCCACTTTATTAACTAGTTATACATCAAATATTACTCCATCTATCCATCTACAAAACCCTTTTCCCATTTTTGCACATGGGGTTGTGGTATCACTTCAATAGTGACAATCATCTAGAGCTAAGGTCTACACTGCTAGGTGGCTAGTCCTGCCTCTGTGATAAAAAAAAAATAATAAGAATGGACACAATAATGTTCTTTGATTTGTTTCATAGCATGCAAGTCAAATCAGTGACTAAATGGGATCAAATAAAAGTAGATGTCAATCACTTTCATCCAGATTCTACCTCTGTACTCATCAGTTATAGCCAGTCAATTGAAAGCATATGCTGCAAATGTCTGAACGTGATCAAGTAAATTAATAAATAGTGGCACCTGTAATGTATTTCATCTCATTCAGTCAGACATGTACAGTATTTTTACTGCGGTGGTACTGCGGTAGCATTGTCGCCTCACAGCAAGAGGTTCTCCCGTTCAATTGTCACTGGAGCACCTTCTGTGTGGTGTCTGCATGTCCTCCCTGCAGACGAGTGACATTCGAAAGATATGCGTGAATGGACGTGCTTTCGCTGAAGGTTGGGCATCGGGCTGGCACCTTGGCACTGTAAAAATCTACTTCCAATCATTAGCGGACTGGAGTTCCGCTGTGGCGACCCCTAACTGGGAAAAGCTGAAAGAAGAACAAGTCAGATACGTACAGTATAACCTACTGAAGTATAAATATGTACACACACACACACACACTCAGATGCAGAACAGTTGTAACCACTTTTTGACTGTGTGAGCCTCAGATGTCTAATTATTATTAAAAGAATGAACAAATAAACATATAAATAAATAATAATCATGGTAATATATTTTAGCTTTCTACTTTAAGATACACACAGTGCTGCCTATTACAACTTCTTCATATATGCACACATAAATTTGCATCCATTTTATTGACTGTATATATACTTTAAGTGTTTAACTGAAACCAAATGAATAAATCAATGGCCAAATAAGCATTTCACTTCATTGCTGTCAGTCATGTGCGGTCAAACCTACCACAACAGTCCAACCACAAATATGGACAAGTAAGCATGCATGCACAAACACACACCCACCCACACACACACACACACACACACACACACACACACACACACACACACACACACACACACACACACACTCAGATGTCTAATTGTAACCTCTTTTTGGCTGTGTGAGCCTCAGATGTCTAATAATGATTAAAAGAATGAACAAAAACAAATAAATAATAATCATGGTAATATATTTTAGCTTGCTGCTTTAAGATACACACAGTGCTGCCTATTACAACTTCTTCATACATGCACACACATATTTGCATCTATTTTATTGACTGTATATACTTTAAGTGTCTGAGATCAAATTAATAAATAAATGGCCAAATAATACATTTCAGTTCATTGCTGTTAGTCACATACAGTCAAACCTACCACAACCCTCCAACCACAAATATGGACAAGTAAGCACGCACACACACACACACACACACACACACACACACACACACACACACACACACACACACACCATATGACCAACAATTACAGGAAGTTTAACAATTGCCTATAGCTGAGATGTCTGTGATCAAATAAATACTTAAATAATTTTCAAAAGTAATGCATTTCGGCTTACTATTCTCAGGCATATACAAATTCAACCCACTGCAACCCCGATTGTGCATGCACTTGCACACACACACACACACACACACACACACACACACACACACACACACACACACACACACACACACATATCACTTCCAGTTACTGCTATTTTATTAACTACATATAGTTGAGATATCTCTGATCAAATGAATGAGTAAATGGCCACAGCAATGTATTTCAACTCATTACTGGCACACACATACAGTGCCATATCTCACATACACAAAGATACACACTAATACACATGCATGCATATGTACACATACACATGCCCACAGATTACAGCTTCTTTATTGAATGTACACATTCCAAATATCTGACTGGGATCAAATGAATGTATAAGTAAATAAAAAATTAGCCACCTCAGCATTACATTTCAACTCATTGTCATACATATATATAGTACAATCCATTGCAATGCACCATGCAGATGCATGCACGCTCTCACACACACACACACACACACACACACACACACACACACACACACACACACACACACACACACACACACACACACACACACAGTATTAACTGTATAAATGCATGCTATCTTGCAGGCTGGTGCCAGTGGCATGGATTCTACTTTACTACTGAGCAGAGCACCAATAATAACCTCAACACAAGAGAGCATATCACATACCACATTATAGTATTATTGAAAAACAAATTATTTAATTAAAAAAACTTCTACATGCTTGCATCATCACAGTCCATCCACAAGTTATTTCGCTTTTCATTCAGACTATGTCAGACAACAGTCACCTGAGGTAGCTTGAGCCAGTGGGAAAAGGATGCCTACTGCTCCATCTAGCAGCTCAGTCAGCAACAATGAAGAACCATTTCTTCCACTTTCCTTCCCCAGAAATGGAAGGAGGACATGTAATGAGGTATAGTCATTTTATTTACTGTCAGTGCATGATTTTCAAAACATCTCAGCCAAGTAAGTGACCTTTTTTTAATACAGAAATCAGTACTCCACTCAGCTGCACATGCTTGAACTTCTAAGTCCCGAGAACAAGAAAATTAGCTATTTTTAAGCAAAATAAATAAATAAAAATAAAAATATTGCCAAAACAATTTTGCATTTGCTGGGGCTGCAGCCCAGTAATCCAGTAGCAAGATTTGCCTATTAATAGTACTTTAATTATGGAAAACCAAAGACAAAGATTTAAACATGAAGGTCTATAACTCAGATGTCCTCCTGTTAAATGTAACGACTACAAACAAAAATACTTTCCAAGAAGGTTAGTTTAGTTCTGCAGATTTGGAAGGCTCAGAGGATGGAAATGTTATATTTGTAACTTAACGTTCTAATCCCAGTGGGGTTAAATAACACCTGATGCTCTCAGGTGTAAAATTCTTTTAAGAAAGGCTTTCTCAGTTGGACATGCTACAGTCTAAGGAAATGTTGTTAAACAGGCAGATACTGCAGATACATGAATTTGATTGAAGAGTATTTATGTAATCATATATAAATTTAAATAGTCCAGTAATGTTAGAATGCAACACTGGAATAAGGTAGAGTTAGTGTAAAAGATCTCTTCAACTCCTGGATGCAAGATTTGGGAAGCATTTGTGCAATTATAAGGAATCAAAACTCTACCTCCATTCTGACAGAAGATTTTTAGACAAGGATGCAAGACCTCGTCCATCTGGTATGTTAGTAAGGATTTGACTAGCGCTAACAGGCAGAGAATACCATGGTTGTTACAATAAGAAAGGAGCCATATGGATTAAATTAGCTTTTTCTTACTTCTCTTCTTAAGTAACTTCTGTGTTATAGGAGCAAGTGAAGATACATACATAAAGGGCCGAATCTGTCTGAAGGAAAATGCTTATAGTTTCTACAATATGCCATGGGGAGTAAAAGAACAAAATGTTTCCACTTTATTTTTATAAACTGTGACGTACCTCTGAAAGTCTACACATATGTACAATCTCGGAAGATACACAGCTCTAGTTTACACTCATAAACTAATGTTTTCTTGTTGAGAGCATCTGCCAAGTCATATGAGCTGTTGAAAGTTGCAGGTCAGTCTGTAAAGTTGTCTTCTAGATTTTGATGGTCTCCTTACACGTTTATAAAGCTGTGTTTTTCCATTGCTTGTTTATGTACCACATCACTGTAAAATTGTCTGTTCTGAGTGGTCAGAAATTGTCTTGAAAAGTATCAGTGCTCTCTAAAGTGCTTTTAGTTCTTTTAAGTTGATATGAAGGGATTTCCCTTACTGAGTCCAGTTGCGTTGTACTAACGAGTTGTTGAAATAATTTCCAAAGACAGACTGAAGAGTCTGATGTTAAACAGTGGATCTCTGATGAAGAAAGGAGTGTCATTCCTGTACAGGTTCGCCGTGCCTGTCCATCACAGGAATTCATTTCATGCACCAAAAATCTTGAATCAGCAATATCAGACAGTCTTTGACTTGGTCATTTAGATTTCTGAGATGGGGCTGTGCTCTACTAGTACAAAATCTGGCACAAAGTATCACTAGGATGTATGGCATACACTCGAGTTCTGAGAAAATGTCTTGGTGTAATGTCTAAAGTACTTAAAAAATGTCTAAATCTCAGTATATTTCCTTTTGTAGGGAAGACTGGCATAAGAAATGATTCTCTATGATTGTCCTCAGAAAACTAAGAGAATCTAGGCAGACTTTTTATTGTGTTATAATCCCCCAGAACTGGAAGCGAAACTGTATATTAAACAATTTTCTTGTTTGTGCTACTTTCAAAATAGTTCTCCAGAAATGGATAAATGTTTTGCTTTATCAAGTATACAAACCTGAGAGCTAAACACCTGCAGATATTCTAGGAAGTGTGGACAGTCCACATTGCAAGGCTCAAAATGAAAAATAGACCTGTACTATGTGAAACTGGGATTTTTTTCTGAAAATGTGCAACCTCTAAAAAGTCATAAAGAATTTGCATTAGTGGTCCAAGTATGAAGTTCTTTGCTGTTTTCAGAAAATGTCTTACAAGAATGTAAACATGAGCATTTTTCACACCCATAGTTGCCATGCAAGATTTCTCTTCTGTATAAATAAAGAAGAGTTTTCAGATCTAACATCTCACAAAAGCGATTACATTGGTCTGCAATATTGTCTTTTTTTCCTGATCTACAAAAGAGTCTGGAGCAGGATCTTGGTCCCCATGATGTGCAGACACCCTCTGTACCACATTCATCAACACAGTATGACTGATAATTTGCAGCTCTTGCTGAACCTGATGACGAGATGTTTCTGTAACAAAATGAATTTGTGGTGTTTGAATGAAAGAATTGTACTGAATAACAGTGTCAAATTGTTTGAAGTATCATTTGGTTTGATGTTATCTATTGCCAAGGGCAGAAGCTTAGAGAGGAGGATAGGAGTCACTTTGAGGATATTTGATTGTACTTTCCTGTTCCTAAGGAAATTCAATCAGTTTTTGTCTGTTTCGTTTAATCTGTTTGTGTTATTGAAATCTTTTAGAGGAAAGTCCCTTCCAATGAAATGTTTTATATTAGTACATGTGTTCTGAAAGTGAGGAATAGGAGTTACATATATTTCTTTAGAGGAATATCTGGCTTTGCCTTTCTGTTTAGGATCAACAATAACATTACCTGGTAGTGTAGCAAAAACATATTGCTGTGTCACAGTAATATTTAACAATTATACAATAATATCCTCAAAATAAGATTCACTTTTAAGCCACGGGCATTTTAATACAATTACACTAACACAGGTGCTCTTGAAATGGAATCAACAGCATCCTAGCACATTTCAGTGCATATACTCCTAGATTATCAAACGTAGCAACCATTTTCTCTATCATGCTACTAAAATACTAGTAAGAATGGACTGTAACTTATCATGAGCAGACAGATAAACCAAAACTGCATAAAAATACATAAAGAAGGGGGGAATCTTTTTCATTATAACCTGCCACATTTGCAGCTGAAGGTTCATAGGCATCTTTCATTTCAGAAACTGAATTAGAATATCAGTGAATTAGAAAAAGCAACTATAAAGCTGAAAAAATAAGAAAAGTGTAGAGAGTAAAGCAACTGAATCAATGAGAAGAACTGAAGAAAGCATCTAACAATGCTGGCTTAATAAACCTGTCCTACTCACCTAGCAAGATTACAGAAAAAGCAAGCATGGGACCACTGTAAGACTACAGATGGAATAAGAACTGCTATTTTAAAATCTTACCAGGAGGAAGACAAGATAGGTGGGATAAAACTATAATTATATGATTTACTATTACAGCAATCCTTCCCAAAGGAAGGTTGTAGGTTACATGAGGTTGCCAGTTGTTGCACTGTTGCCATTTGTTATTTTGTCAAGATCAGTAATGTTTATTATCATGTGTACAAACTACCAAGGGAGAAGGAGATGTTTCAGTTTTATAACTGGGTTTGTGCCATTGCTTATATAGTAAAGGCTGACTATGACTCTACTTTAAGTATTCCAAATGCTTCAGTTCATTTGGGTTCTTAAGGCTAATACAACCGTGTTTGCATATTCTTTCACATTGGCAAGTGTTATTATGGTATGCACTACCATCAACCATGTACATCCCTGAGATGGGGTCTTCAGACAAATATAATGAAATTTGATTGAAAAGAACCAGCCTATCTGAAGAGGCTGCATATATATATATATATATATATATATATATATATATATATATATATATGATTACATACACATGTATGTCTCCTTATCATTTGTATAAATATGTACAGCTTGCACACATACTTGAATGTATTACCAAAAGTCATCAAACAATTTATGTATGCTGTCAAACTGTCACTGCAATAGAAAACAAAACATTTAACATGCATAAAGTATATTTGTGCAAGTCAATTTGTCATACCAACTTCTAAAGCCTTCCAGTACCTCCCATGTACCTGTACAACAGTTAGAGCTCGAATGTGAGCTGGTATAAAAGCCCAAAAAAACAAGTAGGCTACAGCACTGCTAAGTAAAAATATACTAGGAGCATAGGAAAACATAGGTATCCACACCCTGGTAGAAAAAAATAATAAGGGGGAAGAAGGGAGGTTCTTTATATTGCAACAGTGATCTATTTGAACATCTACCGTTATACATTTCAGAGCTTAGAAAGAAAGGGAGAAAGGAGAAGAAAAAAGGATAAGAATCTAGGAACGCCTGGAGGATGGTTGTAGCAAATCTTGGCCAGGCCATACAGAAAGAATTGGTTTTGCAATGTTTGGTAGAGGTATGAAGAGAAGACCAAGTTAAGGGCTCTAGAATATTTCTCTAGTCCACCCATTTCTGAAAAGTAGTAAAAGTAGCCATAGCCATAGTAAAGTCGGTTCTGACTTTGCCTCCAAGTGTTTTGCCTGGTATGAGTAATGTCTGTTTTGACATCGACTGTCCAGTTTTCTTACATTCATAAGAAAAAAACAATTCATTAGAATTCCAAAAGTCCTTTCTCGTTCTCTCTCATATATATATATTTTTTTTTTGGTTCTGGAAAAAAACAGGGTGATGAGTAGATTGTTTTAAAGTAAACTCTGAAAGCACTGTAGGCATAAAGTAAGATTTGGTTCTCAAAGATATCCTATCTTTGTGAAAGATGAGATAGGATTGAGTCACCGTAAGAGCTTGTAACTCAGACACTGTTCTTGCAGATTCACAGCAATGAGTAATACTGTTTTCCATGCTAAGACCTTCAAATCAGCCTTATGAGACAGTTCAAAAGGAATAAGTGTATGTTTTTTTCAGAACAAGGTTAAGATCCATAGAGAAGCAATCTGTTTCATAGGTGGATGGATATGTAAAACCTCTTTCAGAAACTGCTTCCCCTTCAGATAAAAACAGTATCCATAAACAAACAGGCAGTAATGGCTAATAAATAATTTTTTAGGGAAGAGTAAAAAAGGCAAGAGGATAATAACCCACAGAAAAACTGAAGAACCAAAGGTGACAAAGTATTAAAAGGATCCTGATTCAATGTATGACACCAACTAGAAAATCTTTTCTATTTAGCCATGTATGCTTTGCTAGTTCTCCAAGAAAAAGGTATGCCCTTGTCTTGTGCGAGTAAGTCCCTCCTGTGAAAAAGCTTTTGGTAATTCTCTTCGCCTTTTTCAAAAGGGAGAACCATGGTTACCTGGATCAAAAGGGATTTACCAGGATAACATTTGAAGAGTCCATTTGGATCTTTAAAAGAACTCTGTTTATCAGGAAAAAGGGTGGAAAGGCATACAAGAACATTCCCGCCCATAGTAATGAGAAGGCATCTGTCCTGCAGACCTCTTTGCTAGGAGTCTAGGAGCAGTAGTTCTTCAACTGTCTGTTTTGAATGAAGGCAAACAGATCTACTTGATGAGTTTCACACTGGTGGATGATATACTGGGAGAGTCCAGGATATAACTTCCATTCACTGCATCCTGACCTGGTCCTGCTCAACTTGTCTGCCACAAAATTCTGCTCTGACACAATGTAAGTAGCCTGCAGGAATAGATTGTGCTGCAGTGCTAATTACCAAGTTATGAGAGTTAGTCAGTAAAGGGGGTATGCTCTTGTTCCTCCATGTTTGTTTATGTACCACATGACTGTGGTGTTGTCTGTGATGACTAGTAGAGGTCCTATCTTCCAGAGATGGTTTAGACATCTGAGACCATTTATTAATGCCATCATTTTTAGTATATATGTGTTTCAATTTGTCCTGCTAGTTCATCAGATCCTGAACATTCAACCCTTTAGATACAGCTCAGTGTGCAAAATCTGATTCATCTGTGGTTACAGAATGAGTAGGGTCTGAGGGACGAAGGGAGACCTAGACTGACAGACAACTGATTCGCCCACCACTAGATCTCCTTTTGACAAAGCCCAGAACCATAATCTGAAAGGGGGAGATACAGATGTTAGGTCCAAACTGATTTGAGGAACCACTAAATTTTCCTCATATGTCTGGCTAGAGGAACCACAAGAATTGTACAACCCACAAATCCTAAAATCCTTAGGTTATCCCTGGCTGTTGTGAGAGTCTGGCTAGAAAGTCCCTGGGATTCAGTAAGGTCCCATGCAGGAATAGCTTATTCCTGCACAGAAAAGACCATTTAAGAGCAACACAGCAGTGCACCATACATAGTAATGAAGGTGTGCTGCCTCTGCTCCTAAATGGACATGGAGCGTGGACAAGTGCAGGGAGTGTGTCTGAGAGCAGAGCTCTCACAATACACATGCCCCTGCACTCAAGTATTGCCATTCGGCAATTACAATGAGCGAGAATGCTCATAGGGGGGCTGCATACCTCCCAACTGTACAGATCTTTGCAGAATGTCCAGATTTTTCGCTCATACATTTGGCCTGTACCCCATTTGTCCTGGCAAATCACTGGGATGATCTCAGGATTGACGTCATTAAATAATAGTATACATTTGAGTTTCAGACAACAAATCCTTCAGAAAAGTTATATAAAAACAAATCCTGTTACTCTAGCAACTTACTTAAGTTTATAAGAGCAATATTTAAAATGTGTCCCTAGTTGTACCTCATTTTGTCAAGCTTTGTCCAGATATTTTGCATGAAGAGATTGAGAAGTATGTGGGGTTGCTAGGATGTCTGCCAAATGTGCAGATGCATGCAGAAATCCACAGCAATAAGTGTAATCTGTCCCTTCCTAGAGAAAATAACACTAGAATTTTTTTTTATGAAACAGATTAAATTTAACCGTAGGTGTGCGGGTTTGCCCATTGCTTAGCTATGCATACTGTAGCTTAAATAGCACAAGAAGATAAATAGCAAGATACATTCAGTTGAAGCAGTACTGCAATAGTGTAGTGGTCAGAGCGTTTGCTTTGTGAGCAGTTATTCCTGGTTTGATCCTCACTGTAGTAAATTCCATTTTCCATGTGAAAGCAATTTATGAACATTTTTTTTGCTGTATAACCTACTAAATAACATATATTTGTGAACTGGAGTACTGCATTAAGTGCAGATGTGAGGTGTCATTGTAATAATGTGGTAAAATCTACAGATAAACACAAGTTCCCCATACAGTATACGTACAAATGAATCAGGGATACTAAACAAAGTTATAATGTGTAATGAATGATAAATCTATGCCATACAGCAAACAGTGCAAAATATGTACAGAGTGTCCAAATCTACCACTTTCCCAAAACCCATGTTTCATTTCTTTCTTAATTAGTGCAGGGGTAAGTGGGAGCTAGCACTTTTAAGCAGTAGTAAGCGGGTTTAATTCTGCTTGCACGGGGGTAAGCAATGCGCACATAGGTTAAGCTATTTTGAAGCTAACTCTCTGTAAGCATATTTAACCAGAAGTTAGCATTGCTTACCATCGCACAAACCAGCACAAACCCGCTTACAACTGCTTAAAAGTGCCTTAATCACTCTGTATCCAACAGCCCCTGTTCTGTCCAGCAACAAAATAAACAGACCTTGCAGGTCATGAACACAGGACCCTGTACACTATAGTCACAGCAGTTAACCAGTAAGCCATCACAGCTGTACATAAAATTGAGGTATACCCAAACAGATCCTCATTAAAGCAAAATCACAATTTACATGTGAAAGTAATCTATAAACAGTTTTATGCTGTTTAACCAACTACATGACATATATATGTGAACTGGAGTACTGCATTAAGTACAGATGTGAGGTGTTATTGTAATAAAGTGGTGAAATCCCCCAGTAAACACAATTACCCCATGCAGTGTACGTACACATGAATCACGGATACTAAACAAATATATAACATGTAATGAATGATAAATCAATGCCAAACAGCAAACAGTGTGCAAATTTAAAAATAAGCAATGCTAAGCATTGCACACCTCTGTTTACTCAGTGTAAGCAATGTGTAGCCCAGCTAAATCGATTTGCCCATTGATATACCCCTTTAACCAATGCCAACTTTAGGTAGGTAGGTTTGCCCATAGCTTAGCATTTTCAAAACCGTTCGATCACGGCAAAGTGCAGGAAATTGACCCTATTTAAATCCCACAGGTTGGACTACATCTCATAACTGGTTGCAGCTTCCTCCTGTAGGCACTATGGCTGGTGTCGGAGAAGGATCACGCTTCTGAGCACAGCACTGAGGTATCCAGGAGTCCAAGGTCATGGCAAGACTCCTGGCAAAAGACCATGAAAGAGTGCTGCAGGGCCAGCACCAGGGTTCCCAATATAAAGCATAAGCTTGGGACCATCTCGCCCGTGACCTCACCAGTGCCACTGGCATCCGTCGAACTGGTGAGCAGGTCAGGCATCACTATGCCGACCTGAAACAAAGGAAGAGGGAACTGTTGAATCAGTGAATCCAAGAAGCTAGGCAGTCACATGATGTCCCAGCTGTGTGTAAGTACTCATCCTACTACCTGTTTAATAATTTCCAGCTTGTGTATATTGTGGATAGGTATGGCTAAATATTCCTTTTATGTCTTTGACAGCGGCAGCAGAGAGGGCTGTGAATCAGGAAGCCCATGCATGTAGGCTGCGGAGGCTGCATCGCCAGGCAGGTTAGTAATAATCTTGCACGTACTGTCATAAGAAATAAATCTAAAAGTAATAGAAAGTTAATTGCCAGTATAAAACCTGTATTGTGTATGGGATGTACTGAATAAACCAGACAATATGGCAGGAAGAGTCCCATATAGGTTGTATGTAAATAAAAGGGGTAACAGCCTGGCAATAAAGGTCTAACTCCTGGATTGCTTGTGTTTACTCTGGTATTATATGGTAATGCAGTGTTGTATTCTCTTAATAGTACTGCTGTATTAAGCACTGTTACCCACACTGTGCTACATAAATAAAATGTGTAGGAATGTCTGTATACGACTGTTGTAATCACAAGGTCATATTGTACAAGCACACACAGCCATGGTTCAAATCCTGGGAGTGGTAGTAAGCTGTATGCAGAATCATACCCCTCAACTGTAGAGATCTTGTCAAAAAGCTCAGATAATTGGCTTACATTTCCTGCCTGTCACACTGTCCCCCTGGCAAATCAGTGGGATGATCCCAAAAGTTTAGGCAGCAAATAATGACATACAACTGATTGTCAGACATCATAACCATCAGAAGTATATCTATATGAACAAACCTGTCACTCTAGAAACTCACCAAAATGTTATGAGAGTAATATGCTAGCTATGTCCCATCTCTACCCCCATGTTGTGAAGCTATGACCAGAGTGTGTGCAGTAACAGAGTGAGACATATGTGCATAATAATAATGTGGAATCTGGTAATATGTGTGGCAACATTCAGGTAGTGTTAACAAACATTCCCTCCACAGGTCTGTCAGATAAGAAAACTGTGCCTGGAAATAAAAGATTGAAATCCTGGACTGGTACTTTTAGTCTGGTATTGTATGGCATTGTTAGTGTTGCAGTTTCTCTGAATAATAATGTATTACTCATCACTGTCATCCACACTGTGCTACATAATGAAACTGTCTAGGAATCCCTGTATAAGAGTGTTGTAATTACAAGGTCAGACTATAAAACCACAGGAGACTTATAGACAGAAATCAGAGAAGAGATACACAGCAATATCTAAATAGCACACTCAACTGTGATGTACACTGTTTTATTTTTAGCAGACACAGCCATGATTCAAATCCTGGGAGTGGTAGTAAGCTGTATGCAGAATCATACTCCTCAACTGTACAGATTTGTTCAGAATGTCCAGCTCATTGGCCCATATCCGCTGCTTATTACCCTGTCCCCCTGGCAAATCAGTGTGATGAGCTCTGACATTTAGGCAAGCATTTAATACAATATAACTGACTGTCAGACCTGTAAATATTCAGAAAACGTATATGAAAACAAACCTGTCATTGTAGCAACTCACCAAAAGTTTCTGAGGGCAACTGTCAAAATATGTCCCAGTTTCACCTGCATGTTGTCAAGTCTTGCCCAGAATGTGTGCAATAAGAGATTGAGAGGTATGCGCATAACAACAACCTGGAATCTGGGAATATGCGTAGAAACAGTCAGGTAGTGTTAACAAACGATACCTCCACAGGTATACCAGGTAAGAGGTGTATACTGCAGGTAAAATATATTTCACGTATATAGTTGTCTACAAACATACCACTGTCCAAACTAAGACCATAAGGTAGTGT
>NC_056741.1:296045346-296052846 GCF_019279795.1 Protopterus annectens | reverse complement strand
TTACAATGACATGCATGTGACATTGTTTGTGACAGGCCATCAATGATAGTGTTTCAACATGGAACATGACTACAAACACATTGCACAAATTGTTGTACAATGCGATATATGTCCCAACGATTGGTCTTCTATAGACATACCTGTTGAGTTGTGTGATCAGATTGTTGTTGCAGATATGGTGGGGGGGACAGAGATGTGTATTAACAACTATGATATCCTTGCAGTATGAGGTTCTCAGACCTGTTTCCCTCTTTATGTCTTTCATGCAAAATGTCCAGGGAGAGACTTCCAATGCACACAGCGAAGGAGAATGATGTCAGCATCACATACCTGGTGCAGCACTACCACACCCTGTTTGGGTGTACAGCCTATGATATGCAGGAGAGGACCACCCTGTGAAATGATCTTGTCCACAGGGTAAATGATGTTGGCCTGCATAACCGCAGGTATGAGCATGTCCGACATCAATGCACTGATCTACTCCACCATGCCTGTCAGCGTGCTGCTGCAGTTAGGGGGGACGAGCTTGCAATGGGTGGGTCATACCATCAAGCCCCCCTGACACATGTTCAGGAGCTCCTCGCCAGCCTTGGGGCACCTGCCCGCCTGCAAACACAAGACCTGGTGGAGAGCACAATGGAGGTGGGTGCTACCCACACAATGGCTGAGGACCATGCGAGTAAGGCCACAGGGCACATCAGTAGACCACTGTTGTGTATCCATCTGCATCTGTAGAGTTTAATCATGCATATGTGAGATGAAATATATATATAGTATGTTGCTGCATTGTAGTAATAAACAGATGTGCATAATCTGTAGTATTGTGGGTTTGTACTGTTGATGTACCAATGTCACAGGTTTGGCTAATGACATCACATTTCTCACACAATTATGTAGGTCCCTCTGGTATACCTCTGGGGCAGCAGCCTGTAGCTGGTGAGTATGATGTTTGTTCAGGTTTTCCAATACACTGGTCATGTTATGGCCATGGTATATTCCATGCACACATTTAACACACCTACCCATAATGCATACTGTACATGTTCACGTATTGTTGCTGTTAGCTGCACTGCATCACAATAGTCACCTTGGTGGCGTATCTGAACTGTATGTAAGAGTCCTGCAATATAACTAACAACCTGTCATTGCAAGAGGTGTGCACAGAGATGAACAGAATGGTGGGACAAATGGCCTACAGTAGGGGCATGTCTGAAACATCACCCCCCTTATACAGTGCTACAACAGTGTATGTACCACTATTACAATGGCAACTATTACAGATTTACACTACGGCATATCACAATACTGCATTCCACAACTCTACAACCTGCAATGTGGTCCTAACATGAGCAGTGAATGTGTAATATGGAATCCTATGTTAGGACAGCAAATATGGGAAATACATACCTTCACAAACACTAGAAGCATATGTGTGCATACACTCCAGACATCATATTGTGGAAGCAGCTTTTGAGGTACTGACAGCATGCATTCTTCATGAGTAAGGACCTTCCAGCAAATACAGGTTCTCAATGACACGCCATGAAATGGTCTGCTGTCCAAGATGTTTGCCCATCAAATGTGCCCACTTACCTGCAACAGAAGCAGCCGTAGCTTACACACATCTTACAAGCCATGGAATGGATCCCATACCCAAAAGGTAGCACCCAGGAGTCGGACATGTAGCCTTACCTCACCATTGCATATACCATGGCAAACAGTACAGACAGTCATGCATGTAGCGAGGATGTATGGGACAGGATTAATGTAGAAAATCAACAAATGGCCATCCAAGACAGATGACACATGTTGCAAACTGGTCATGCAGGCTGCCTAGTAACATGCCACAACATAGAGAGAGTTGCAGGAATGTCTAGCAAGTACTGGCTGTGCAGTACCTGTGTCAGTAATTCCCTGGACTCTGCATAAGTGTGGCCAATGTGTTAGGGTAATCAGATGGGACAGTTGTACCACAGAAAACATCAGCCAGGTCTCTCTACAGATAGCGTATGCATAACAGTAAAAGTCCCCAAAAGGCATGTGTTGCAATGTGTACTGGTGTACCAAGACCACGTTGGAAACCTACAGACAGTATCAATTAAGATACATGTGGTGCACAACCAACACCTCACCCCACCTCAGGCCCACCATCCCTATCTGTACCTTGCCGGTGCCAGTATACACCTGTATGTTTGCCATTCATTAGCAGGGACTAGGCTGGTACACGTGGTGTTCAGAGTTTGGGACACTGCAAAATCACACACGTGTAGGCCATAGTTGTTGAGTATCTGCAAAAAGGCTGAGGGTGGGGTGGGGGTGTCATCCTGAAACACAACAGTGCACTGAAGCAGAGATCCAAAGCTCACTAACAATGGTTGTATCTGTGCACAGTCAAGGTCATGAATTGTGGCAGACATAACCCTGACTATACAGCAATAGTGATGACACTGTGTGACCTCCAAGGGCTGTGCACATGAGTTGACCTTGCAATCATGCAGAGTTGGAGGATATTTGTATGGCAGTGTGACCAAATACTGGCAAATCCAGATGGCCCATGTTAGTATACCCCTTCCAGGAATAGTGACTGCTGTAGTACACATAACAGTAGGTGCAACAGACCATCAAGATAAGGGTGTGCACACAAATGCACCCACAAATTGTATACATCTCAATCAGCATCTGCACAACTAACACATTTGTTTGATACTGCATTTGAATGCACAGTTCATATGTCACATATCAGGTTCCTGTAATGTTAACATATGCAGTAATGTGGCCCCATGGCATATCAGGGAAGAGGGTACCATATCAATAATGGTGTGTACACTCCCCATAGCCACAGTAAGGCTTGAAGGTTGTCAGTGTAATTGCATTTTATTGGCCATACATGCACAGCTGCTGATGAGTTCTGTAAATCAGATATCAGGCATTCACAAATGACATCTGTCCATATATCATCCCAGGTATGTGTCAGACAAACACATAGGGGCTGTGAGCAGCAGAGCAAACATAACTGACATACATATACACATTCAGCAATGATGTGTACACCTGTGAGGTATGGTGCACAGTACATGCCAGGGTGATGAACAGGTGCACAGCAATACTGTGTACATGGGTGTAGTGTGTTCCTGGGGAAGGGGCATCACCTACTAACACAATTCATCCATCACAGAGATGTATAATGCTGCTAGCAGGGATTGACTATAGCTGCACTGCATGCTGCTGAGTGCCATATGTCATGCATGTTGACAGATGGGTAATAAGAGGTCTGTTTGTAATATCTTTGTGCAATCTCACCTGTAATTTTGTGTGTGTGTGGGGGGGGGGTAATTTGTCTGTAAGTGCTATCTGGTGGAGTGGAGGGGGGTTGATGTATGTAGAATGTGTGTGTGTGTGTGTGTGTGTGTGTGTGTGTGTGTGTGTGTGTGTGTGTGTGTGTGTGTGTGTGTGTGTGTGTGTGTGTGTGTGTGTCCATGTATGTTCATGTGTGAGTGTGGGGTTGTTCATACCTCTCAACTTCCCTTAGAAATCCTGCAGTACATGGACATGGACAGGCACATTAGACACCAGAAATACTTTACTGACATGTAATCTTAGAACAGATGATAGTATAATAAAGTCTGCAGCATGAAAGATGCATTGGGAGGGAAAACTACACACCAGGAATACTGCTTTAATTGCAATCAGCAGAAAGCTGAAAGAATACCAACGTATGCAGCACTAAGGATGCATTGGGGAATTACTAGACAACACCAGAGAGTGTTTCCCCATATTACTGTAGTCAACATAACAAGTTAATAGAGCAACAGATCTTGCATCTACTGAACAATAGTTAAGTATGACACTCTTGTGCAGGACATTATTGAATGACTGTAGTAGCCCATAACATATGGGGGCCATGTTCAAGATGTCTGGACAAAATCAGGGTGAACACTGGATGACATTAGGGAGTCTTTGAAAAAATGACTCCAATCAAGTTAAAGAGTTAATGGAGTAAAATGTCATGTTTTATGATCACTTTTCTGATCAATTAGAAGAATGATACATTAATGATTGGTATTATTAACTGTAATTATTCAAGACTGATGCAGGATGGGGAAATTAAGAGACAAAACTAGGGGTATTCTGTAAAGTCAGGGACAGGTAAGTAGTATGGTGAAATGTCAGTGTGTGTGTGTGTGTGTGTGTGTGTGTGTGTGTGTGTGTGTGTGTGTGTGTGTGTGTGTGTGTGTGTGTGTGCATGTGTGCACTGTTAAGCAATGACGTACAGGTCTTAAAGTGCATTTCTTGTTTTCCCCTCACAGGAGGTGAGGTGGGTCAAGGGCCCTCCTGCAGGCAATCTGATGTTGGTGTCCATACAGACACTGAAAATGATGATAGGTGTGTTGAGGCACAGGTGGGGTTGTCAGGGGATGAAGCTGTGCCATCGTTTGACATCCCACTGTTATCCACCCTATCCCCACACAGTCACAATGCCTATACATACCCCATCACCAGTGGCCATAGCTGAGGGACAGTTGGCGGTTGGTGGCATGGGACAAGACAGCGTGGTATCTATGGCACGTGTGTCTGGACACAGCAGTCATGGACAGATGTATAGGAGTGCTCATAGGAGGGCTGCTGGTCATCACGCCCCTGGCAGAATTGCCACATCTGGTACCACCAGACGCATGTTTCAGGCCATCATGGAGGTGCAGACATGTATGGAACGGTACACCAGACAGGCTCTGAGGCTGCAGAGGGCTACTCATTCAGCTGTTACTGACAACATCAATGATCCTGCAGGTGTCCTCCATTATTTTTCAGAGGTCATGGATAGACGGCTGGGTGAGATGGTGGGAATCCTCGACCATGGAATGTCCGTGCTCGAGCATATCGTGGGGGTGGTGCGACAGCCACGTGGACATAGGCCAGCAACACCAACAGCTGGAGGTCAACATGGACATGCCAGAACACAGAGCCACTCCTGTAGTGGCAGTACCAGCCCCAGCACTGCAGGGGTGGCGCTGTCCACACCACAGCAGGCCATGGATCAAGCAGACATATATCATCATCATCAGGGGAGAGTACAATATCATGGCTTGTACCTGGTGGTGCCCATGGAACCCCTGGCAGGCACAGTTCTCATGTCCGTGGCCAGAGACGGTGAACTGCACAACCTGCCAGGTATGGTCTGCAGCTGTCCAACAAACCCCTTTATAGGGCAGCCACATGGCAGAACTGTGTGCATGCATATACACACAATACAAACACAGCTAGGGCAACCCTATACCTACACACACCACATCACCACAGCCAAATTAATAATTAAACCCCCTCAGTCACACACATGGTGTCAAACGTATGGCTCAGCCTAGGTCTCTGGCAAACCAACAACACACCCTGTGCATATGATGATACCTGTGCCACATCCCTGTCATCCAGAACATCAATGCAGGGACAGGCTAATATGGGCCTGATGCACAGGGAGAATGTACTACGGTGTAGCAATGTAATGCTGTGTAACATGTTGGCAGCAGTAAGGTTTAATGCTTACATGTCAGGAAGTGTAGCTGTCCAGCCATGATGCATTATAGGTGTTATTAACACTGAGTGACTGCGGTCTCCATAATGTATTCCATTTGTGTTGCAGGTGTCCATGGGTCAGCAGAAGGATGGTCTGCTGTTGTATCCTACAAGAGGTATGGCACTGTGGTGACACCTTGGCTGTGCCATATCCTGGGTACAGGTGAACACATGTCGCAGGTCTTTATAACAGTTACTGCATGTGCCACATGGCTGATAGGTCTGGAGGCGATGTATACAGGTGAGTGCATGGTGGCTGATGTCAGCAGCCCTTCTACAATGGACAATGGTAAGTGTACTGGGTGGTATACACCACATGTTTGCGTATAACACACACAGAGGCTTTGGTGTTGATGCAATACACAGAGAATACTGTACACATGGATGTATGTATCTGTGCAAGGAACCCATTGTTGCCTATGTAATTCCACCAAGACAGAACAGGCACAACAACACATTGGAAAATAAGCAGTCTGCTAGTTTAATGTCATTGACAATGTTACTGGCAGGGTATTTGTCCCCTTCCCCAATGTAGTGCAATCCTCAACTTGGTAAACATAGGTGTGCTGGTGTGGGTGGCACAGCCCTACCCTTTGGAGGGTGAGAGGTGCTGTAGAACCACAGATAGTGTGATAGACAACTACTTAACCTGTTAACATGAACTGTACAGTATTACAGCCAGCTAAGCAGGGGGATGCACTCAACAGTAACTGCAATGATGTTGGCTGTGTCCACAAGAGCCATACCCAGCTATATATACCAACCCCGGTATCGCTGTACACCTATACAGTGAGGAAGAGGGCATTTACACATCTACTACTAGTTGTGATGGAATGTATTTCCACAGGATGATACCTGTTAAATGTTAGCATATGCCAGGCAGTTCTCGAACAGATGACCTACTGGGATATGTATATTCTGCAAACAGAAGCAGATTCCTTCACATACACACACACTCTTACTTGGCAACACTGGGACTAGAACCCCTACCTAGGTTTGTAGTGCTACTGATGTGTGTGGCCTAATTTTACACACCACAAAGCTTATAGGATGAGGTGTGTTCCAGGTTACATGTTACTTGAAAAACATCCCCAGGCCTGTACAGTATGGTAATGGGGGATGTTCTGGTTGTTTATGGACAATACATAGTGTGACATACTGTCATATACACATTGACAAACACATAACAGTCATGCACACATCTGAGAGACCTGGGATTATTAGTGCTAACTACTTTGTCAGTGTGTCCATTTTGTTACAGATAAGTTGCACACAGCACATGCATAACTGGGCTGGATAGTGTTATCAGTTACCTGTATGGTTGATGGTGACAGTGATCCCCATACAGTGGAACACAGGACATGTACTGGGGGTACCATGGTGTAAAGACAGTATACCCAGCACCCACACCCCACAGTGGGTACTGTATGCACTGAAACCCATGATAACACTCTGACATACCCATCATCACACATTGATCAGGACTGCAATACAACCACTTGTCTATCCCAAGAGTGCTGCTACAGGGATATGCATCTAATGCATATGCCACAGGGATAGTAGTGCGATGCATTCTCATGGCTCTCCTATGGTCAGCGACATCACTATCCCTAATACTGTGTGGCAAGGTGTATTGTATTAGAAGAATGTGGCCTCAGAATGCTGTATCCTACAAATATACATACATGCACACATTACACACACTTGCCAGTACTCAGAGGGTATCCCATGCTTATCCACCCATTTTTACAACAGTGTTGTGCTGGTACTGCAAGCCTCAGGTAACCCTTAGGGAGAAGAGTGTAACAAGGTACATGTAATGTCCAGTACAGCAGCAGCCATATCTAACTATGGCAATGGGGGTGCGGTAGATGTGAAGGGCTTCAGAGTATTCTCAACTATATGTCTACAAACATACAGACACTGTTATTC